>NW_027258037.1:42500-67500 GCF_045791955.1 Oncorhynchus clarkii lewisi
TAGATAACAGTGTAGAGCTAGATAACAGTGTAGAGCTAGATAACAGTGTAGAGCTAGATAACTAGGTAGAGCTAGATAACAGTGTAGAGCTAGATAACAGTGTAGAGCTAGATAACAGTGTAGAGCTAGATAACAGTGTAGAGCTAGATAACAGAGTGGAGCTAGATAACAGCGTGGAGCTAGATAACAGTGTAGAGCTAGATAACAGTGTAGAGCTAGATAACAGTGTGGAGCTAGATAACAGTGTAGAGCAAGATAACAGTGTAGAGCTAGATAACAGTGTGGAGCTAGATAACAGTGTGGAGCTAGATAACAGGGTAGAGCTAGATAACAGTGTAGAGCTAGATAACAGAGTGGAGCTAGATAACAGTGTAGAGCTAGATAACAGTGTGGAGCTAGATAACAGTGTATAGCTAGATAACAGTGTAGAGCTAGATAACAGTGTAGAGATAGATAACAGTGTAGAGCTAGATAACAGTGTAGAGCTAGATAACAGTGTAGAGCTAGATAACAGTGTAGAGCTAGATAACTAGGTAGAGCTAGATAACAGTGTAGAGCTAGATAACAGTGTAGAGCTAGATAACAGTGTGGAGATAGATAACAGTGTAGAGCTAGATAACAGAGTGGAGCTAGATAACAGTGTAGAGCTAGATAACAGTGTGGAGATAGATAACAGTGTAGAGCTAGATAACAGTGTAGAGCTAGATAACAGTGTAGAGCTAGATAACAGTGTGGAGCTAGATAACAGTGTGGAGCTAGATAACAGTGTAGAGCTAGATAACAGTGTAGAGCTAGATAACAGTGTGGAGATAGATAACAGTGTAGAGCTAGATAACAGTGTAGAGCTAGATAACAGTGTAGAGCTAGATAACAGTGTAGAGCTAGATAACAGTGTAGAGCTAGATAACAGTGTAGAGATAGATAACAGTGTAGAGCTAGATAACAGTGTAGAGCTAGATAACAGTGTAGAGCTAGATAACAGTGTAGAGCTAGATAACTAGGTAGAGCTATATAACAGTGTAGAGCTAGATAACAGTGTAGAGCTAGATAACAGTGTAGCGCTAGATAACAGTGTAGAGCTAGATAACAGTGTGGAGCTAGATAACAGTGTGGAGCTAGATAACAGTGTAGAACTAGATAACAGTGTAGAGCTAGATAACAGTGTGGAGATATATAACAGTGTAGAGCTAGATAACAGAGTGGAGCTAGATAACAGTGTAGAGCTAGATAACAGTGTGGAGATAGATAACAGTGTAGAGCTAGATAACAGTGTAGAGCTAGATAACAGTGTAGAGCTAGATAACAGTGTAGAGCTAGATAACAGCGTGGAGCTAGATAACAGTGTAGATCCAGATAACAATGTAGAGCTAGATAACAGTGTAGAGCTAGATAACAGTGTAGAACTAGATAACAGCGTGGAGCTAGATAACAGAGTGGAGCTAGATAACAGTGTAGAGCTAGATAACAGTGTAGAGCTAGATAACAGTGTGGAGCTAGATAATAGAGTGGAGCTAGATAACAGAGTGGAGATAGATAACAGTGTAGAGCTAGATAACAGAGCGGAGCTAGATAACAGCGTGGAGCTAGATAACAGTGTAGAGCTAGATAACAGTGTAGAGCTAGATAACAGTGTGGAGCTAGATAACAGTGTAGAGCTAGATAACAGTGTAGAGCTAGATAACAGTGTAGAGCTAGATAACAGCATGGAGCTAGATAACAGCGTGGAGCTAGATAACAGTGTAGAGCTAGGACATGGAGGACCTAGAGAGAGTGAGAGGACCAAAAGAGAGAGAGAGGACCTAGAGAGAGAGAGGACCTAGAGAGCGAAAGGAAAGACCCAGAGAGAGAGAGAGGACCTAGAGAGAGAGAGAGAGGACCTAGAGAGAGAGAGGGATGATCCAGAGAGAGAGAGGGGACCTAGAGAGAGAGAGAGGGTACCTAGAAAGAGAGAGAGGACCTAGAGAGAGAGAGATGACCTAGAGAGAGAGAGGACCTAGAAAGAGAGAGAGGACCTAGAGAGAGAGAGAGGACCTAGAGAGAGAGAGAGAGGACCTAGAGAGAGAGGACCTAGAAAGAGAGAGAGGATCTAGAGAGAGAGGAATGACCTAGAGAGAGAGGAATGACCTAGAGAGAGAGGACCTAGAGAGAGAGAGAGGACCTAGAGAGAGAGAGGACTTAGATAGAGAGGGAGTGGAGAACTATCTCTCCGTGTTGAGAGGGCATCCCACTTTAGACGGACTGTAGCCCAGCTGTGAGTTCCTCTCCATCAGACCAGGAACGTTAAAAGAGAAGCCCTGCTCATTTGAAACTCAGAGGGTTTCAGTTTCCTCACACATACAGATCAGAACAGAGGGTCTACGCTACAGTTTCCTCACACATACAGATCAGATCAGAGGGTCTACGCTACAGTTTTCTCACACATACAGATCAGATCAGAGGGTCTACGCTACAGTTTCCTCACACATACAGATCAGATCAGAGGGTCTACGCTACAGTTTCCTCACACATACAGATCAGAACAGAGGGTCTACGCTACAGTTTCCTCACACATACAGATCAGATCAGAGGGTCTACGCTACAGTTTCCTCACACATACAGATCAGATCAGAGGGTCTACGCTACAGTTTCCTCACACATACAGATCAGAACAGAGGGTCTACGCTACAGTTTCCTCACACATACAGATCAGATCAGAGGGTCTACGCTACAGTTTCCTCACACATACAGATCAGATCAGAGGGTCTACGCTACAGTTTCCTCACACATACAGATCAGATCAGAGGGTCTACGCTACAGTTTCCTCACACATACAGATCAGAACAGAGGGTCTACGCTACAGTTTCCTCACACATACAGATCAGATCAGAGGGTCTACGCTACAGTTTCCTCACACATACAGATCAGAACAGAGGGTCTACGCTACAGTTTCCTCACACATACAGATCAGATCAGATCAGAGGGTCCACGCTACAGTTTCCTCACACATACAGATCAGATCAGAGGGTCTACGCTACAGTTTCCTCACACATACAGATCAGATCAGAGGGTCTACGCTTACAGTTTCCTCACACATACAGATCAGATCAGAGGGTCTACGCTTACAGTTTCCTCACACATACAGATCAGATCAGAGGGTCTACGCTACAGTTTCCTCACACATACAGATCAGATCAGATCAGAGGGTCCACGCTACAGTTTCCTCACACATACAGATCAGATCAGAGCAGCTGCTGAGAGCTGGAGACTCTTTGAGGAAGAGGAAGCGGCTGAGCGTCTGAATAAAGTAGAACACATCTACAATCCCTACAATCCATACAGATCAGATCAGAGCAGAGCAGCTGCTGAGAGCTGGAGACTCTTTGAGGAAGAGGAACCGGCTGAGCGTCTGAATAAAGTAGAACGAATCTACAATCCCTACTTGGTTTAACTACTTTATGTTTTTCCACTGCTACTTGGAGAGTTGAATATTGGTTAATATAACACAGGAAGATGTTTCCTCTGTTGAAAGCTGACCAGGCCTGTTTCCTCAAAAGCATCTCAGAGTACGAGTGCTGAACCAGGATCTGATCTCTTATTCGTTACGATTTAGTAGGATTTAATTTGTATTTTTTTTTAACATGTATTTCTCTAGGCAAGTCAGTTTAAGAATAAATCCTGTTTTACAATGACGGCCTACACCGGGTAAGCCTGGAATGAGGGGAGCCAGAGGAGAACCCCTTAACTCTCCTCCCAGTGACTATGGGTGGTGGGAGGAGCCAGGAGGAGAACCCCTTAACTCTCCTCCCAGTGACTATGGGTGGTGGGAGGAGCCAGGAGGAGAACCCCTTAACAGTCCTCCCAGTGACTATGGGTGGTGGGAGGAGCCAGAGGAGAAACCCTTAACTCTCCTCCCAGTGACTATGGGTGGTGGGAGGAGCCAGGAGGAGAAACCCTTAACTCTCCTCCCAATGACTGTGGGTGGTGGGAGGAGCCAGAGGAGAAACCCTTAACTCTCCTCCCAGTGACTATGGGTGGTGGGAGGAGCCAGAGGAGAAAACCTTAACTCTCCTCCCAGTGACTATGGGTTATGGGAGGAGCCAGAGGAGAAAACCTTAACTCTCCTCCCAGTGACTATGGGTGGTGGGAGGAGCCAGAGGAGAACCCCTTAACTCTCCTCCCAGTGACTATGGGTGGTGGGAGGAGCCAGAGGAGAAAACCTTAACTCTCCTCCCAATGACTGTGGGTGGTGGGAGGAGCCAGAGGAGAACCCCTTAACTCTCCTCCCATTGACTATGGGTGGTCGGAGGAGCCAGGAGGAGAAACCCTTAACTCTCCTCCCAGTGACTATGGGTGGTGGGAGGAGCCAGGAGGAGAACCCCTTAACTCTCCTCCCATTGACTATGGGTGGTGGGAGGAGCCAGGAGGAGAACCCCTTAACTCTCCTCCCATTGACTATGGGTGGTCGGAGGAGCCAGGAGGAGAAACCCTTAACTCTCCTCCCAGTGACTATGGATGGTGGGAGGAGCCAGGAGGAGAACCCCTTAACTCTCCTCCCAGTGACTATGGGTGGTGGGAGGAGCCAGGAGGAGAAACCCTTAACTCTCCTCCCAGTGACTATGGGTGGTGGGAGGAGCCAGGAGGAGAAACCCTTAACTCTCCTCCCAGTGACTATGGATGGTGGGAGGAGCCAGGAGGAGACGCGTAGCTAAAGTGACAGATACACTCTGCCTGCAACACATTAATATGGGAAGCTCTTTGAGGATGTGTGTGTGTGTGTGTGTGTGTGTTGTTTAAACACTCTGACTACATTAGTAATAACAGTGAAGGAACCTGATTATCTCTGTTTCATCACAACTTCAATTAGAAATATTTAGATCCCCGTTCAAACAAATAACTAACGGAACCAAACAGACACTAGACACATAGAGCGCATCCCAAATTACACCCTCCTTTTCCCCTTTCTAGTGCACTACTTTTGACCAGGGCCTATAGGGCCCCTCTAAAGGGAATAGGGGGCCATTTGAGAGACATGGAAACAGATGAGTCAGTAAACATGGATGTCTGATGTCAGTTTGATCCCCCCCCCCTCTGTGAGCCGATTGGTTCATCACGTCCCCGGGGGGACGCGTTGGTTGTTAAATGGTCTGATTGAACAAACAAAGCGTTTCATTTGTTCCAATTAAACTAATCTAAGCCTAATATGCGTACAGAGTAGTAGCTCTGTGATGATTGGCCGTGGTGGGGTCTCCTGCTGCATTGCAATAGTTTAAGGGGAACTGAGAATACTCTTTCAGTGTGGTGAGAAAGACTGTGTTATCTCCAGTGGGCTGGGTTTACACAGGAAGCCCAGTTCTTTCAGGAAACGGTGTGGTGAGAAGGACTGTGTTATCTCCAGTGGGCTGGGTTTACACAGGAAGCCCAATTCTTTTGGAAGGTCCCTCTTTTGACCAATCCCATCACATCTTTTCACATAAAAATATTTTTCAGCTCTGTTCTGATTGGTCAAAAGACAAAATTAGTGAGAAGGAAAAAAAAGAGATTTGGTCTGCCTGTGTAAACACAGACATTTTGTTGTAGTTTTAATTCTACATTTAAAATTCTACTCATTCTTAATTAGTACCATTCAAGCCCATAGGGGCTTGGCTCTGTCTCCATGTGCTGTTCTGTCAGACATCATACTGACCTCATCAACTCCATCATCCAGTCAGTGAGACTGGGAGGAATGAATCAACCATGTGCTGTTCTGTCAGACTTCATACTGACCTCATCAACTCCATCATTCAGTCAGTGAGACTGGGAGGAATGAATCAACCATGTGCTGTTCTGTCAGACTTCATACTGACCTCATCAACTCCATCATTCAGTCAGTGAGACTGGGAGGAATGAATCAACCATGTGCTGTTCTGTCAGACATCATATCAACTCCATCATCCAGTCAGTGAGACTGGGAGGAATGAATCAACCATGTGCTGTTCTGTCAGACTTCATACTGACCTCATCAACTCCATCATCCAGTCAGTGAGACTGGGAGGAATGAATCAACCATGTGCTGTTCTGTCAGACATCATATCAACTCCATCATCCAGTCAGTGAGACTGGGAGGAATGAATCAACCATGTGCTGTTCTGTCAGACTTCATACTGACCTCATCAACTCCATCATTCAGTCAGTGAGACTGGGAGGAATGAATCAACCATGTGCTGTTCTGTCAGACTTCATACTGACCTCATCAACTCCATAATTCAGTCAGTGAGACTGGGAGGAATGAATCAACCATGTGCTGTTCTGTCAGACTTCATACTGACCTCATCAACTCCATCATTCAGTCAGTGAGACTGGGAGGAATGAATCAACCATGTGCTGTTCTGTCAGACTTCATACTGACCTCATCAACTCCATCATTCAGTCAGTGAGACTGGGAGGAATGAATCAACAATGATCTGTTCTGTCAGACTTCATACTGACCTCATCAACTCCATCATTCAGTCAGTGAGACTGGGAGGAATGAATCAACCATGTGCTGTTCTGTCAGACTTCATACTGACCTCTTCAACTCCATCATTCAGTCAGTGAGACTGGGAGGAATGAATCAACCATGTGCTGTTCTGTCAGACTTCATACTGACCTCATCAACTCCATCATTCAGTCAGTGAGACTGGGAGGAATGAATCAACTATGTGCTGTTCTGTCAGACTTCATACTGACCTCATCAACTCCATCATTCAGTCAGTGAGACTGGGAGGAATGAATCAACCATGTGCTGTTCTGTCAGACTTCATACTGGCCTCATCAACTCCATCATTCAGTCAGTGAGACTGGGAGGAATGAATCAACCATGTGCTGTTCTGTCAGACTTCATACTGACCTCATCAACTCCATCATTCAGTCAGTGAGACTGGGAGGAATGAATCAACCATGTGCTGTTCTGTCAGACATCATATCAACTCCATCATCCAGTCAGTGAGACTGGGAGGAATGAATCAACCATGTGCTGTTCTGTCAGACATCATATCAACTCCATCATTCAGTCAGTGAGACTGGGAGGAATGAATCAACCATGTGCTGTTCTGTCAGACTTCATACTGACCTCACCAACTCCATCATCCAGACGGTGAGACTGGGAGGAATGAATCAACCATGTGCTGTTCTGTCAGACTTCATACTGACCTCATCAACTCCATAATTCAGTCAGTGAGACTGGGAGGAATGAATCAACCATGTGCTGTTCTGTCAGACTTCATACTGACCTCATCAACTCCATCATTCAGTCAGTGAGACTGGGAGGAATGAATCAACCATGTGCTGTTCTGTCAGACTTCATACTGACCTCATCAACTCCATCATTCAGTCAGTGAGACTGGGAGGAATGAATCAACCATGTGCTGTTCTGTCAGACATCATATCAACTCCATCATCCAGTCAGTGAGACTGGGAGGAATGAATCAACCATGTGCTGTTCTGTCAGACATCATATCAACTCCATCATTCAGTCAGTGAGACTGGGAGGAATGAATCAACCATATGCTGTTCTGTCAGACTTCATACTGACCTCACCAACTCCATCATCCAGTCAGTGAGACTGGGAGGAATGAATCAACCATGTGCTGTTCTGTCAGACTTCATACTGACCTCATCAACTCCATAATTCAGTCAGTGAGACTGGGAGGAATGAATCAACCATGTGCTGTTCTGTCAGACTTCATACTGACCTCATCAACTCCATCATTCAGTCAGTGAGACTGGGAGGAATGAATCAACCATGTGCTGTTCTGTCAGACATCATATCAACTCCATCATTCAGTCAGTGAGACTGGGAGGAATTAATCATTGAATAAGACTCGCAATTGAAGCCTAATTTTGATAAAAAATTTGATAAATGATTAATGTAATTCCATTTCCTGGAAATGTACGGAACATGTGTATTGATAATGATATCCTAGGGCTGTAGAGATGGGTTGGAGTGAGTGTTAACTCACTCTCTTTGTTTTAGGTATGACAGGCCTGGTCAGGTGAATTATATCTAACAAGGACAGTGGTTTTGACTAACAGAGAGGTTGGGTCAGTGGTTTTGACTAACAGAGAGGTTGGGTCAGTGGTTTTGACTAACAGAGAGGTTGGGTCAGTGGTTTTGACTAACAGAGAGGTTGGGTCAGTGGTTTTGACTAACAGAGAGGTTGGTACAGTGGTTTTGACTAACAGAGAGGTTGGTTCAGTGGTTTTGACTAACATAGAGGTTGGTACAGTGGTTTTGACTAACAGAGAGGTTGGTACAGTGGTTTTGACTAACAGAGAGGTTGGTACAGTGGTTTTGACTAACAGAGAGGTTGGGTCAGTGGTTTTGACTAACAGTGTGTGTGTGTGTGTGTGTCCAGTGTGTGTGTGTGTGTGTCCAGTGTGTGTGTGTGTGTGCGCCCAGTGTGTACGCACTACCTGAGTTGTCCTCGTCCTTGCGGATCTTGAGCTTGACCAGTTCTTCACACTGCTGGAGAATCTGAACAGCGTCTTCCATGGAGCAGTTGTCCAGACGGATGTTATCGATGGCCAGCAGCTTGTCCCCCAGCTCCAGAGTCCCAGTCCTGGGGAGAGGAACACACAGACCAGGGTTTAGAGGTGACCAGCAGCTTGTCCCCCAGCTCCAGAGTCCCAGTCCTGGGGAGAGAAACACACAGACCAGGGTTTAGAGGTGACCAGCAGCTTGTCCCCCAGCTCCAGAGTCCCAGTCCTGGGGAGAGGATGGGGAGAGGACACAGACCAGGGTTTAGAGGTGACCAGTCTTGTCCCCCAGCTCCAGAGTCCCAGTCCTGGGGAGAGGAACACACAGACCAGGGTTTAGAGGTGACCAGCAGCTTGTCCCCCAGCTCCAGAGTCCCAGTCCTGGGGAGAGGAACACACAGACCAGGGTTTAGAGGTGACCAGCAGCTTGTCCCCCAGCTTCAGAGTCCCAGTCCTGGGGAGAGGGACACACAGACCAGGGTTTAGAGGTGACCAGTCTTGTCCCCCAGCTCCAGAGTCCCAGTCCTGGGGAGAGAAACACACAGACCAGGGTTTAGAGGTGACCAGTCTTGTCCCCCAGCTCCAGAGTCCCAGTCCTGGGGAGAGGATGGGGAGAGGACACAGACCAGGGTTTAGAGGTGACCAGTCTTGTCCCCCAGCTCCAGAGTCCCAGTCCTGGGGAGAGGAACACACAGACCAGGGTTTAGAGGTGACCAGTCTTGTCCCCCAGCTCCAGAGTCCCAGTCCTGGGGAGAGGAACACACAGACCAGGGTTTAGAGGTGACCAGTCTTGTCCCCCAGCTCCAGAGTCCCAGTCCTGGGGAGAGGGACACACAGACCAGGGTTTAGAGGTGACCAGCAGCTTGTCCCCCAGCTCCAGAGTCCCAGTCCTGGGGAGAGGGACACACAGACCAGGGTTTAGAGGTGACCAGCAGCTTGTCTCCCAGCTCCAGAGTCCCAGTCCTGGGGAGAGGGACACACAGACCAGGGTTTAGAGGTGACCAGCAGCTTGTCCCCCAGCTCCAGAGTCCCAGTCCTGGGGAGAGGGACACACAGACCAGGGTTTAGAGGTGACCAGTCTTGTCCCCCAGCTCCAGAGTCCCAGTCCTGGGGAGAGGGACACACAGACCAGGGTTTAGAGGTGACCAGCAGCTTGTCCCCCAGCTCCAGAGTCCCAGTCCTGGGGAGAGGGACACACAGACCAGGGTTTAGAGGTGACCAGTCTTGTCCCACAGCTCCAGAGTCCCAGTCCTGGGGAGAGGGACACACAGACCAGGGTTTAGAGGTGACCAGTCTTGTCCCCCAGCTCCAGAGTCCCAGTCCTGGGGAGAGGAACACACAGACCAGGGTTTAGAGGTGACCAGGACTGTCTTCAGTCCTATATTCTACAGTGTGTACTACGTGTAAATGTGGTCAGTTGATAAGACTGGTTACAACACCAGTTCAGTGTTGCTCACATGCTGTTCTGTCACAACATAAACACTGATCTGATCTGAATCTCGTGTGGAAACATCCATTAACCATCACGCGCCCACATACTGTACACAGTCATAGTTCTCACCAACACACAGACAGAATCCTAATCCAGACCCCCCCACCCCCCCCCACCCCACCATAGACAGATACGCAGATGTAATGCATGTTTAACTCTGTCAGAGAGTCAAACAGAGTGCTGTTAACTGGAGTCTTGACAGAGATAAGCTGATGAAATGAGACTCACAGAGACCTGTTAACTGGAGTCCTGACAGAGACAAGCTGATGAAATGAGACTCACAGAGACCTGTTAACTGGAGTCCTGACAGAGACAAGCTGATGAAATTAGACTCACAGAGACCTGTTAACAGGAGTCCTGACAGAGACAAGCTGCTGAAATGAGACTCACAGAGACCTGTTAACAGGAGTCCTGACAGAGACAAGCTGCTGAAATGAGACTCACAGAGACCTGTTAACAGGAGTCCTGACAGAGACAAGCTGATGAAATGAGACTCACAGAGACCTGTTAACAGGAGTCCTGACAGAGACAAGCTGATGAAATGAGACTCACAGAGACCTGTTAACGGGGAACACAGTGCACTACATAGGGAATAGGGTGCCATTTGGAATGCAGAACAAGCAGTCATCAGTTTGCTCCCTTCCCTCCCTTCACCATGACAACACAGAGGCAGAATACACAATACTGTTCAGTTGTCCTCATTCCTCATTCTGGAACATTTGATATTCCAATGTAATCCAGAGGAAAAAACTCATTATTAAAATGACCAATAATCTCTGTTGTTTTTTTTATATATATATTTTTTTACTAATGTCCAAAATGACTAAATCCTAAAAGGTATAAGGGACAACACCTGCCCAGTTTACCTGAAAGCCAGGTCATCGTTACGGTAAATACCCTAGTACAAGAGCATAGGAAAAGGTTTATTAACGTACCTCCTCTAATAGAGCAGCAGAAGATAAACTAGAATCACATCATAACTCCTCAGTGCCTTTCCCTCTGTCTCCTTGACAGGGGTAACTAATACCTAGATAGATAAGGACTGGGTGCCTCTCCTCTGTCTCCTTGACAGGGGTAACTAATACCTAGATATAACAGGACTGGGTGCCTTTCCTCTGTCTCCTTGACAGGGGTAACTAATACCTAGATAGCTCTGTCTCCTTGACAGGGGTAACTAATACCTAGATATAACAGGACTGGGCGCCTCTCCTCTGTCTCCTTGACATGGGTAACTCATACCTAGATAGAACAGGACTGGGTGCCTCTCCTCTGGCTCCTTGACAGGGCTAACTAATACCTAGATAGATAAGGACTGGGTGCCTCTCCTCTGTCTCCTTGACAGGGGTAACTAATACCTAGATATAACAGGACTGGGTGCCTTTCCTCTGTCTCCTTGACAGGGGTAACTAATACCTAGATAGCTCTGTCTCCTTGACAGGGGTAACTAATACCTAGATAGAACAGGACTGGGCGCCTCTCCTCTGTCTCCTTGACATGGGTAACTCATACCTAGATAGAACAGGACTGGGTGCCTCTCCTCTGGCTCCTTGACAGGGCTAACTAATACCTAGATAGATAAGGACTGGGTGCCTCTCCTCTGTCTCCTTAACAGGGGTAACTAATACCTAGATAGATAAGGACTGGGTGCCTCTCCTCTGTCTCCTTGACAGGGGTAACTAATACCTAGATATAACAGGACAGGGTGCCTCTCCTCTGTCTCCTTGACAGGGGTAACTCATACCTAGATATAACAGGACAGGGTGCCTTTCCCTCTGTCTCCTTGACAGGGGTAACTAATACCTAGATAGAACAGGACTGGGTGCCTCTCTGACTCCTTGACAGGGGTAACTAATACCTAGATATAACAGAACTGGGTGCCTCTCCTCTGTCTCCTTGACAGGGGTAACTAATACCTAGATAGCTCTGTCTCCTTGACAGGGGTAACTAATACCTAGATAGAACAGGACAGGTTGCTTTGGGGAGAGAATCATAATCACTGATTAGTGCATAACCCAATTCCTCTCATCTTCCTCTCAGCATAATTACCAGATCTGTATCCCAAATGGAACCCTATTCTCTATATAGTGTACTAGTTTTGACCAGGGCCCGTAGGGAATAGGTGCCAAATGGGCCGCAGCCAAGGTAAACATATGTGTTGGTTGCGTAAGGCCTGGCAAAATGAGGGCAGAGACAGAATGTGGGTTAATTAGTTAGAGCCCTGGTGGTAAACAGAATGCAGCGTCGCCTTGGTAACGGGTCTGGATGTAAACACGGAGAACACCCAGCCCAGTTACTGCAGGAGGAGGAGGGGTTTAAAACTACATCTCTGTCTGTAGGTTGTGTGTGTGTGTGTGTGTATTTGTGTGTGTGTGTGTGTATTTGTGTGTGTGTGTGTGTGTGTTTGTGTGTGTGTGTCTGTGTGTGTATTTGTGTGTATTTGTGTGTGTGTGTGTGTGTGTGTATGTATTTGTGTGCTCCACACAACTTGTAGCTACTTATACCCCTCTACACCTCTATCCCTCTACCCCTCTATCCCTCTACCCCTCTACCCCTCTATCCCTCTACCCCACTATCCCTCTATCCCTCTACCCCTCTACCCCTCTACCCCACTATCCCTCTATCCCTCTATCCCTCTACCCCTCTACCCCTCCCCCCAGCTGAGAATTCCCTCTCTCTGTGTAAAGTCGTGAACAGCCGTTTCCACTTTGGGGGATTTAATTGAAGAACCTTGTCCGCTGCCTCCCACAACGAGATGACAACATCCGTTAGTTAGCTAGCGACTCGTCAAGCTGGCCCACTTCAGTTGAGAGGTTCAATCACAGTTTATACGTGTCCTAACGTGTCCTAACGTGTCCTAACGATGGTGTGTGTGACGTCTCATGGTGTTTTTATTATGTGGGGTAATGGCCCCCTGGGGGTCGTACCACAGAGCAGGGAGCCTGGCCACTGACCATCGGAGCAGGGTGCCTGGCCACTGACCATCAGAACACAGAGCAGGGAGCCTGGCCACTGAACATCGCAACACAGAGCCTGGCCACTGACCATCAGAACACGGAGCCTGGCCACTGACCATCAGAACACGGAGCCTGGCCACTGACCATCGCAACACGGAGCCTGGCCACTGAACATCGGAGCAGGGTGCCTGGCCACTGACCATCGGAACACGGAGCAGGGAGCCTGGCCACTGACCATCGGAACACGGAGCAGGGAGCCTGGCCACTGACCATCAGAGCAGGGAGCCTGGCCACTGACCATCAGAGCAGGGAGCCTGGCCACTGACCATCAGAACACGGAGCCTGGCCACTGAACATCGGAGCAGGGTGCCTGGCCACTGACCATCGGAACACGGAGCAGGGAGCCTGGCCACTGACCATCGGAACACGGAGCAGGGAGCCTGGCCACTGACCATCAGAGCAGGGAGCCTGGCCACTGACCATCAGAGCAGGGAGCCTGGCCACTGACCATCAGAGCAGGGAGCCTGGCCACTGACCATCAGAACACGGAGCCTGGCCACTGAACATCGGAGCAGGGTGCCTGGCCACTGAACATCGGAGCAGGGAGCCTGGCCACTGAACATCAGAACACGGAGCAGGGAGCCTGGCCACTGAACATCGGAACACGGAGCCTGGACACTGACCATCGGAGCAGGGAGCCTGGCAACTGAACATCGGAACACGGAGCCTGGCCACTGACCATCGGAACACGGAGCCTGGCCACTGACCATCAGAACACGGAGCCTGGCCACTGAACATCGGAACACGGAGCCTGGCCACTGAACATCGGAACACGGCGCCTGGCCACTGAACATCGCAACACTGAGCAGGGAGCCTGGCCACTGAACATCGGAACAGGGAGCCTGGTCACTGACCATCGGAGCAGGGAGCCTGGCAACTGAACATCGGAACACGGAGCCTGGCCACTGACCATCGGAACACGGAGCCTGGCCACTGACCATCAGAACACGGAGCCTGGCCACTGAACATCGGAACACGGAGCCTGGCCACTGAACATCAGAACACGGCGCCTGGCCACTGAACATCGCAACACTGAGCAGGGAGCCTGGCCACTGAACATCGGAACAGGGAGCCTGGTCACTGAACATCGGAACACGGAGCCTGGCCACTGAACATCGGAACACGGAGCCTGGCCACTGAACATCGGAACACGGAGCAGGGAGCCTGGCCACTGAACATCGGAACACGGAGCCTGGCCACTGAACATCAGAACACGGAGCCTGGCCACTGAACATCGGAACACGGAGCCTGGCCACTGACCATCGTAACACAGAGCAGGTAGCCTGGACACTGAACATCGGAACACGGAGCAGGGAGCCTGGACACTGACCATCGGAACACGGAGCAGGGAGCCTGGACACTGAACATCGGAACACGGAGCCTGGCCACTGACCATCAGAACACGGAGCCTGGCCACTGACCATCGGAACACGGAGCCTGGCCACTGAACATCGGAACACGGAGCAGGGAGCCTGGCCACTGACCATCGGAGCAGGGAGCCTGGCCACTGACCATCGGAGCAGGAAGCCTGGCAACTGAACATCGGAACACGGAGCAGGGAGCCTGGCCACTGAACATCGGAACACGGAGCCTGGCCACTGAACATCGGAGCAGGGAGCCTGGCCACTGAACATCGGAGCAGGGAGCCTGGCCACTGAACATCGGAGCAGGGAGCCTGGCCACTGAACATCGGAGCAGGGAGCCTGGCAACTGACCATCGGAGCAGGGAGCCTGGCAACTGACCATCGGAGCAGGGAGCCTGGCAACTGAACATCAGAACACGGAGCCTGGCCACTGACCATCGAAACACGGAGCCTGGCAACTGAACATTGGAACACGGAGCCTGGCCACTG
This sequence comes from Oncorhynchus clarkii lewisi, assembly GCF_045791955.1. Classification (NCBI taxonomy): domain Eukaryota; kingdom Metazoa; phylum Chordata; class Actinopteri; order Salmoniformes; family Salmonidae; genus Oncorhynchus; species Oncorhynchus clarkii. The sequence continues at coordinate 57,332 of NW_027258037.1, forward strand.
AACATCGGAACACGGAGCCTGGCCACTGAACATCGGAACACAGAGCAGGGAGCCTGGACACTGAACATCGGAACACGGAGCCTGGCCACTGACCATCAGAACACGGAGCCTGGCCATTGACCATCGGAACACGGAGCATGGCCACTGAACATCGGAACACGGAGCAGGGAGCCTGGCCACTGACCATCGGAACACGGAGCAGGGAGCCTGGCCACTGAACATCGGAACACGGAGCCTGGCCACTGACCATCGCAACACGGAGCAGGGAGCCTGGCCACTGACCATCGCAACACGGAGCCTGGCCACTGACCATCGCAACACGGAGCCTGGCCACTGAACATCGGAACACAGAGCCTGGCCACTGAACATCGGAACACGGAGCCTGGCCACTGAACATCGGAACACAGAGCCTGGCCACTGAACATCAGAACACGGAGCCTGGCCACTGAACATCGGAACACGGAGCAGGGAGCCTGGCCACTGAACATCGGAACACGGAGCAGGGAGCCTGGCCACTGACCATCGGAACACAGAGCCTGGCCACTGAACTTCAGAACACAGAGCCTGGCCACTGACCATCGGAACACGGAGCCTGGCAACTGAACATCAGAACACAGAGCCTGGCCACTGACCATCGGAACACAGAGCCTGGCCACTGAACATCGGAACATGGAGCCTGGCCACTGAACATCGGAACACAGAGCCTGGCCACTGAACATCAGAACACAGAGCCTGGCCACTGACCATCGGAACACAGAGCCTGGCCACTGAACATCGGAACACGGAGCAGGGAGCCTGGCCACTGAACATCGGAACACGGAGCCTGGCAACTGAACATCAGAACAGAGAGCCTGGCCACTGACCATCGGAACACAGAGCCTGGCCACTGAACATCGGAACACGGAGCCTGGCCACTGAACATCGGAACACGGAGCCTGGCCACTGAACATCGGAACACGGAGCCTGGCCACTGAACATCGGAACACGGAGCAGGGAGCCTGGCCACTGAACATCGGAACACGGAGCCTGGCCCTGAACATCGGAACAAGGAGCCTGGCCACTGACCATCGGAGCAGGGGGCCTGGCAACTGAACATCAGAACACGGAGCCTGGCCACTGAACATCAGAACACAAAACCTGGCCACTGAACATCGAAACACGGAGCAGGGAGCCTGGCCACTGAACATCGGAACACGGAACAGGGAGCCTGGCCACTGAACATCAGAACACGGAGCCTGGCCACTGAACATCAGAACACTGAGCCTGGCCACTGAACATCGGAACACGGAGCCTGGCCACTGACCATCGGAACACGGAGCCTGGCCACTGACCATCGGAACACGGAGCCTGGCCACTGAACATCGGAACACGGAGCCTGGCAACTGAACAATACATTATCTGTATTGATCTAGAGAATTGGAATTATGCAGATGAGCTCATGCAGGGTCCCATCCCCCTTCCAGCCCAGAGCTGAGTGACCACAGAGCCCGGTCATAAACCACTGATTAATATCCACTGCATCAAACACAATATACTATACTGCAGAAATACATATATTTATATGTGGCTCAGCCATAGTGTAGTTTAGTGGAGTGGTGTGCAGAGCAACATTCACAGTGTAGTTTAGTGGAGTGGTGTGCAGAGCAACATTCATAGTGTAGTTTAGTGGAGTGGTGTGCAGAGCAACATTCATAGTGTAGTTTAGTGGAGTGGTGTGCAGAGCAACATTCATAGTGTAGTTTAGTGGAGTGGTGTGCAGAGCAACATTCATAGTGTAGTTTAGTGGAGTGGTATGCAGAGCAACATTCATAGTGTAGTTTAGTGGAGTGGTGTGCAGAGCAACATTCATAGTGTAGTTTAGTGGAGTGGTGGGCAGAGCAACATTCATAGTGTAGTTTAGTGGAGTGGTGTGCAGAGCAACATTCATAGTGTAGTTTAGTGGAGTGGTGTGCAGAGCAACATTCACAGTGTAGTTTAGTGTGGTGGTGTGCAGAGCAACATTCACAGTGTAGTTTAGTGGAGTGGTGTTCAGAGTAACATTCATAGTGTAGTTTAGTGGAGTTGTGGGCAGAGCAACATTCACAGTGTAGTTTAGTGGAGTGGTGTGCAGAGCAACATTCATAGTGTAGTTTAGTGGAGTGGTGTGCAGAGCAACATTCATAGTGTAGTTTAATGGAGTGGTGTGCAGAGCAACATTCACAGTGTAGTTTAGTGGAGTGGTGTTCAGAGTAACATTCATAGTGTAGTTTAGTGGAGTTGTGGGCAGAGCAACATTCATAGTGTAGTTTAGTGGAGTGGTGTGCAGAGCAACATTCATAGTGTAGTTTAGTGGAGTGTTGTGCAGAGCAACATTCACAGTGTAGTTTAGTGGAGTGGTGTGCAGAGCAACATTCATAGTGTAGTTTAGTGGAGTGGTGTGCAGAGCAACATTCATAATGTAGTTTAGTGGAGTGGTGTGCAGAGCAACATTCACAGTGTAGTTTAGTGGAGTGGTGTTCAGAGTAACATTCATAGTGTAGTTTAGTGGAGTTGTGGGCAGAGCAACATTCATAGTGTAGTTTAGTGGAGTGGTGTGCAGAGCAACATTCATAGTGTAGTTTAGTGGTGTGGTGTTCAGAGTAACATTCATAGTGTAGTTTAGTGGAGTTGTGGGCAGAGCAACATTCATAGTGTAGTTTAGTGGAGTTGTGGGCAGAGCAACATTCATAGTGTAGTTTAGTGGAGTGGTGTGACGAGCAACATTCATAGTGTAGTTTAGTGGAGTGGTGTGACGAGCAACATTCATAGTGTAGTTTAGTGGAGTGGTGGAAAGAGCAATATTCATAGTGTAGTTGCAGAGCAACACTGAGACAATAGTGTTGTTGTATTTTTCAGATAATTTACCTGTGAGCAGTTTGATTGGTTGATTGGTGTATTTACCTGTGAGCAGTTTGATTGGTTGATTGGTGTATTTACCTGTGAGCAGTTTGATTGGTTGATTGATGTATTTACCTGTGAGCCACGCTGCCCTTCTTGATGTCGGAGATGATGAGAGCGTCCCCAGGTTTCCTACTGGATGGAGCTAGGAGCATAGGAAGAAAGGATGGACGTATGAGAGAGAGAGAGCAACGAAACCACAGGCTTAAATCATTAACAAAACCACAGGCTTATACCATTAACAAAACCACAGGCTTATATCATTAACACAACCACAGGCTTATACCATTAACACAACCACAGGCTTATACCATTAACAAAACCACAGGCTTATATCATTAACAAAACCACAGGCTTAAATCATTAACAAAACCACAGGCTTAAATCATTAACAAAACCACAGGCTTATATCATTAACAAAACCACAGGCTTATACCATTAACAAAACCACAGGCTTAAATCATTAACAAAACCACAGGCTTATACCATTAACAAAACCACAGGCTTATATCATTAACAAAACCACAGGCTTAAATCATTAACAAAACCACAGGCTTAAATCATTAACAAAACCACAGGCTTATATCATTAACAAAACCACAGGCTTAAATCATTAACAAAACCACAGGCTTAAATCATTAACAAAACCACAGGCTTATATCATTAACAAAACCACAGGCTTATACCATTAACAAAACCACAGGCTTAAATCATTAACAAAACCACAGGCTTATACCATTAACAAAACCACAGGCTTATATCATTAACAAAACCACAGGCTTAAATCATTAACAAAACCACAGGCTTAAATCATTAACAAAACCACAGGCTTATATCATTAACAAAACCACAGGCTTATACCATTAACAAAACCACAGGCTTAAATCATTAACAAAACCACAGGCTTATACCATTAACAAAACCACAGGCTTATACCATTAACAAAACCACAGGCTTATACCATTAACAAAACCACAGGCTTATATCATTAACAAAACCACAGGCTTAAATCATTAACAAAACCACAGGCTTAAATCATTAACAAAACCACAGGCTTATACCATTAACACAACCACAGGCTTAAATCATTAACAAAACCACAGGCTTATACCATTAACAAAACCACAGGCTTAAATCATTAACAAAACCACAGGCTTATATCATTAACAAAACCACAGGCTTATATCATTAACAAAACCACAGGCTTAAATCATTAACAAAACCACAGGCTTATACCATTAACAAAACCACAGGCTTAAATCATTAACAAAACCACAGGCTTATACCATTAACAAAACCACAGGCTTATACCATTAACACAACCACAGGCTTAAATCATTAACAAAACCACAGGCTTATACCATTAACAAAACCACAGGCTTATACCATTAACACAACCACAGGCTTAAATCATTAACAAAACCACAGGCTTATACCATTAACAAAACCACAGGCTTATACCATTAACAAAACCACAGGCTTATACCATTAACAAAACCACAGGCTTATACCATTAACACAACCACAGGCTTATATCATTAACAAAACCACAGGCTTATACCATTAACAAAACCACAGGCTTATACCATTAACACAACCACAGGCTTATATCATTAACAAAACCACAGGCTTATACCATTAACAAAACCACAGGCTTATACCATTAACAAAACCACAGGCTTATACCATTAACAAAACCACAGGCTTATACCATTAACACAACCACAGGCTTATATCATTAACAAAACCACAGGCTTATACCATTAACAAAACCACAGGCTTAAATCATTAACAAAACCACAGGCTTATACCATTAACAAAACCACAGGCTTATACCATTAACAAAACCACAGGCTTATACCATTAACAAAACCACAGGCTTATACCATTAACAAAACCACAGGCTTATACCATTAACACAACCACAGGCTTATATCATTAACAAAACCACAGGCTTATACCATTAACAAAACCACAGGCTTATACCATTAACACAACCACAGGCTTAAATCATTAACAAAACCACAGGCTTATACCATTAACAAAACCACAGGCTTATACCATTAACACAACCACAGGCTTATACCATTAACAAAACCACAGGCTTATACCATTAACAAAACCAACTTGTGAAAATGGCGTCTCATTCATTTCTTTGGTTGCGTTTACACAGGCAACCCAATTCTGATATTTTTTTTCAGATCAGCTCTGAAATAGAGATCTGATGTGATTGGTCAAAAGAGCAATTAGTGGGAAAAAAATCTCAGAATTGGTCTGCCTGTGTAAATGCAGCCTTTAAAGTTGATGAAAAGTGTATCAGCCCAAAGTATGGTTGGGCTGAGTGCCTTACAGGAAGGGAGGAAGGGTATCTGTTTTGAGTAAACAACTTCCCTCCCCTCTTCTCCAACCCATAATACTCCCTGTAGTCCTACTCCTCTCCTTCTCTCCCTTATACTCCCCTCCCTCTGTTCTCCTTCCCCTCTCTTTCCCTCCCCTCTTCTCCTTTCCTCTCCTCTCTTCCCACGTACTCCACTCCCCATTATATTCCCTCCCTTCTGCTCTCTTTCCACTCTCCTCCACTCCTCTCCTTCTCCTCCCCTCCCTTCTCCTTCCCTCCCCCTCTCCCTTCTCCTTCCCTCCCCTCCCCTCCCTTCTCTCCTTCCCCCCCCTCCATTCTCCTCCACTCCCTTCTCCTTCCCTCCCTTCTCCTCCCCTCTCCTTCCCTCCCCTCCCTTCTCCTCTTCTCCCTTCTCCTTCCCTCCCCTCCCTTCTCCTGTACTTCACTCTACATTGTAGTCTGCTCAACAGTTTCAGTCCACTTCAGTCCATAAACAACCACACATTACCTCCTCATCTCAGCTGACAAAACCACAGTGCTGCCTGTCGTTACTGCAGCTCTTTACCTGACCTGTCAAATTGCCAACTCTGTCCTATTGTAATTCTGCAGGTGCTTCCTGTGTCTGTCTATATGTCAGAGGAGAGACATGAGATGTCTTTTCTGCCTGCTCTGAAAGAGACACATCTCTGTGGCCCGGGTGTGTTGTGAATGTTAATGTGTGGAATCCAGGGACTGCTTGGTGTGATGTGGAGACGTCAGCGCTGTTGACGGGGTTAACAGTGGAGGGGATAGAGGTGTTCTGCAGGGAGTCCACTATTTTAACTGGAGGCACTAGAGTAAGACGGTTACTTGTCCAATGAGCGAGCAGGGAGGTAAATGTGAGGGGGCGGGGCCACCTACAGAATACTAGAGTAAGACGGTTGGTTACTTGTCCAATTAGCGAGCAGGGAGGTAAAGGTGAGGGGGAGGGGCCACCTACAGAACACTAGAGACGTCATGTGAGGTATCCACTAAATTAACTAGTGGCACTACACCAAGAAAGTTACGGCCATTTTGCTACTGTATAGTTTCCTAAGAGAAACCGTGATGTCGACAGTGGTGGAAAATCCTGCAGGCAAGGCTGAAGAATGAATTATATTTCCATGGCTGCATTGCAGAAATGTCTTTCCTCCCGGTGGAGAGTTGGCTGGCTGACTCTGCTGAATCCCAAATTAGACCCCTTTCCTCAGCCTCGAGCCTACAGGAAACAATGGGTTCCGGTGGTTGGAACAAATATAGAACGCACGCACGCACGCACAGACACACACACACACACACACACACACACACACACACACACACACACACACACACACACACACACACACACACACACACACACAGGAAATTGCCTCAGGGTACTGTTAGCCATCATTGAGCCACTGGTCTATCTGCCCTCCAGTCCTCCAGGAACCAGCCACCAGCCCTCTAGTCCTCCAGGAACCAGCCACCAGCCCTCTAGTCCTCCAGGAACCAGCCACCAGCCCTACAGTCCTCCAGGAACCAGCCACCAGCCCTCTAGTCCTCCAGGAACCAGCCACCAGCCCTCTAGTCCTACAGGAACCAGCCACCAGCCCTCTAGTCCTACAGGAACCAGCCACCAGCCCTCCAGTCCTCCAGGAACCAGCCACCAGCCCTCTAGTCTGGCAGGAGCCAGCCACCAGCCCTCTAGTCCTACAGGAACCAGCCACCAGCCCTATAGTTCTACAGGAACCAGCCACCAGCCCTCTAGTCCTACAGGAACCAGCCACCAGCCCTCTAGTCCTACAGGAACCAGCCACCAGCCCTCTAGTCCTACAGGAACCAGCCACCAGCCCTCTAGTCCTACAGGAACCAGCCACCAGCCCTCCAGTCCTACAGGAACCAGCAACCAGCCCTCCAGGAACCAGCCACCAGCCCTCCAGTCCTACAGGAACCAGCCAACAGCCCTCCAGTCCTACAGGAACCAGCCACCAGCCCTCCAGGAACCAGCCACCAGCCCTCCAGGAACCAGCCCTCCAGGAACCAGCCACCAGCCCTCCAGGAACCAGCCACCAGCCCTCCAGGAACCAGCCCTCCAGGAACCAGCCACCAGCCCTCCAGGAACCAGCCCTCCAGGAACCAGCCACCAGCCCTCCAGGAACCAGCCACCAGCCCTCCAGGAACCAGCCCTACAGGAACCAGCCACCAGCCCTCCAGTCCTACAGGAACCAGCCACCAGCCCTCCAGTCCTACAGGAACCAGCCACCAGCCCTCCAGACCAGCAGGTGTCTTCAGTGTACCACTGGTATGTCTACACCATAGAAGCACTGAGGCCAAATGGCATCACTGGGAGTTCACACCATCCCACTTCTGGCATCATATCAGGCACAAAATAGGAATTGGACATGATATATGTTTTCAGATTGTCCATAATATTGTTTGTGTGAACATTTAAACATTCTGAAACTGCAGGATATCTGAATGTTCCAAAATAAAAAGTTAATTTTGAATCTGTGCTGCATTTCTACTGCTCTGACAAAAATAAATTCCCCTCCAGTCCTTAAGGAACCAGCCATCAGCCCTCCAGGAACCAGTCACCAGCCCTCCAGGTCCTGCAGGAACCAGCCATCAGCCCTCCAGTCCTACAGGAGCCAGCCACCAGCCCTCCAGGAACCAGTCACCAGCCCTCCAGACCTGCAAGAGCCAGCCACCAGCCCTGCAGGAGCCAGCCACCAGCCCTGCAGGAGCCAGCCACCAGCCTTCCAGTCCTACAGGAACCAGCCACCAGCGCTCCAGTCCTGCAGGAGCCAGCCACCAGCCCTCCAGCCCTGTAGGAACCAGCCACCAGCCCTCCAGCCCTGAAGGAACCAGCCACCAGCCCTTCAGCCCTGAAGGAACCAGCGACCAGCCCTCCAGTCCAACAGGAACCAGCCACCAGCCCTCCAGTCCTACAAGAACCAGCCACCAGCCCTCCAGTCCTCCAGGAACCAGCCACCAGCCCTTCAGTCCTACAGGAACCAGCCACCAGCCCTCCAGTCCTCCAGGAACCAGCCACCAGCCCTCCAGTCCTCCAGGAACCAGACACCAGCCCTCCAGGAGCCAGCCACCAGCCCTCCAGTCCTACAGGAACCAACCACCAGCCCTCCAGTCCTACAGGAACCAGCCACCAGCCCTCCAGTCCTACAGGAACCAGCCACCAGCCCTCCAGTCCTACAGGAACCAGCCACCAGCCCTCCAGTCCTACAGGAACCAGCCACCAGCCCTCCAGTCCTACAGGAACCAGCCACCAGCCCTCCAGTCCTACAGGAACCAGCCACCAGCCCTCCAGTCCTACAGGAACCAGCCACCAGCCTTCCAGTCCTACAGGAACCAGCCACCAGCCCTCCAGTCCTACAGGAACCAGCCACCAGCCCTCCAGTCCTACAGGAACCAGCCACCAGCCCTCCAGTCCTACAGGAACCATCCACCAGCCTTCCAGTCCTACAGGAACCAGCCCTCCAGTCCTACAGGAACCAGCCACCAGCCCTCCAGTCCTACAGGAACCAGCCACCAGCCCTCCAGCCCTCCAGGAACCAGCCATCAGCCCTCCAGTCCTACAGGAACCATCCACCAGCCCTCCAGTCCTACAGGAACCATCCACCAGCCCTCCAGTCCTACAGGAACCAGCCACCAGCCCTCCAGTCCTCCAGGAACCAGCCACCAGCCCTCCAGTCCTACAGGAACCATCCACCAGCCTTCCAGTCCTACAGGAACCAGCCACCAGCCTTCCAGTCCTACAGGAACCAGCCACCAGCCTTCCAGTCTTACAGGAACCAGCCACCAGCCCTCCAGTCCTACAGGAACCATCCACCAGCCTTCCAGTCCTACAGGAACCAGCCACCAGTCCTCCAGACCAGCAGGTGTCTTCACTGGTATGTCTACACCATAGAAGCACTGAGGCCAAATGGCATCACTGGGAGTTCACACCATCCCACTTCTGGCATCATATCAGGCACAAAATAGGAATAGGACATGATAGATGTGTTCAGATTGTCCTTAATATTGTTTGTGTGCATAACTGAATGTTTCAAAATAAAAAAATCTGAAGTTCATTTTGAATCTGTGCTGCATTTCTACTGCTCTGACAAAAATAAAGTCTAAACACAAGCCTTTAAAAACAGTCTTATCTCTGACCTCCCTGCCTCTATAGAGACTATTATCTGACAATGTCCAAGTGAAGAGGAGTTCAACAAGACAGGATGTGTAGAGAGCTGCAGAGCCCTGCTAGCCTTTACAGGCTCCTTTAATAGATCAACTATCAGCTACACAGAGATACAGACACAGCAGTACAACTCTTAGAGAAGCCATGAAAGCTCCAGGCTGTGTCCTATCCCCTATTTAGTTAACTCCTTTTGACCCTCTGGTCTCCGGTCCCCTATACTGGGAGTAGGGTGTCATTTGGGGCGCACACCCAGAGTTCCAGCAAAACAAATGTCACATAAAGAAGCTGACACCCCGGAGAGAGTTGTCGAGCCTTCAGAGAGCCTTTGTAGATCCTCAGAGCGCGGTTCGGTTCGCAGGATGCTGTTTCCGTGTTCTCTCTGTATCACAGACAATAACTCAGCAGAGCATCCTCAGTCTCCTTCCTCAATTTTCCTTTTATCTCTCTCTCCCTCCCCCATCTCTCTCTCTCCCTCCTCCATCTCTCTCTCTCTCTTCCATCTCTCTCTCTCGCTCCCTCCCCCATCTCTCTCTCTCTCTCTCTCTCTCCCTCCTCCATCTCTCTCTCTCTCTGCCACCATCTCTCTCTCTCTCCCTCCATCTCTCTCTCTCTCTCCCTCCCCCATCTCTCTCTTTCTCTCGCTCTCTCTCTCTCACTCTCTCGCTCTTTCCCTCCTCCATCTCTCTCTCTCTCTCCTCCATCTCGCTCTCTCTC
>NW_027258037.1:70000-75000 GCF_045791955.1 Oncorhynchus clarkii lewisi
CAGAGCCCCTCTATGACAAGGTGAAGTATTGTCAGTTTGATACCAGCAGAGCCCCTCTATGACAAGGTGAAGTAATGTCAGTTTGATACCAGCAGAGCCCCTCTATGACAAGGTGAAGTAATGTCAGTTTGATACCAGCAGAGCCCCTCTATGACAAGGTGAAGTAATGTCAGTTTGATACCAGCAGAGCCCCTCTATGACAAGGTGAAGTAATGTCAGTTTGATACCAGCAGAGCCCCTCTATGACAAGGTGGCTGGGAAAGTAATGTGCCAGTTTGATACCAGCAGAGCCCCTCTATCACAAGGTGGCTGGGAAAGTAATGTCAGTTTGATACCAGCAGAGCCCCTCTATCACAAGGTGAAGTAATGTCAGTTTGATACCAGCAGAGCCACTCTATTACAAGGTGGCTGGGAAAGTAATGTCAGTTTGATACCAGCAGAGCCCCTCTATCACAAGGTGAAGTAATGTCAGTTTGATACCAGCAGAGCCACTCTATTACAAGGTGGCTGGGAAAGTAATGTCAGTTTGATACCAGCAGAGCCCCTCTATGACAAGGTGGCTGGAGAAGTAATGTCAGTTTGATACCAGCAGAGCCCCTCTATCACAAGGTGAAGTAATGTCCGTTTGATACCAGCAGAGCCCCTCTATCACAAGGTGAAGTAATGTCAGTTTGATACCAGCAGAGCCCCTCTATCACAAGGTGAAGTAATGTCAGTTTGATACCAGCAGAGCCCCTCTATTACAAGGTGGCTGGGAAAGTAATGTCAGTTTGATACCAGCAGAGCCCCTCTATCACAAGGTGGCTGGGAAAGTAATGTCAGTTTGATACCAGCAGAGCCCCTCTATGACAAGGTGGCTGGGAAAGTAATGTCAGTTTGATACCAGCAGAGCCCCTCTATGACAAGGTGGCTGGGAAAGTAATGTCAGTTTGATACCAGCAGAGCCCCTCTATCACAAGGTGGCTGGGAAAGTAATGTCAGTTTGATACCAGCAGAGCCCCTCTATCACAAGGTGAAGTAATGTCAGTTTGATACCAGCAGAGCCACTCTATTACAAGGTGGCTGGGAAAGTAATGCCAGTTTGATACCAGCAGAGCCCCTCTATGACAAGGTGGCTGGGAAAGTAATGTCAGTTTGATACCAGCAGAGCCCCTCTATCACAAGGTGGCTGGGAAAGTAATGTCAGTTTGATACCAGCAGAGCCCCTCTATGACAAGGTGGCTGGGAAAGTAATGTCAGTTTGATACCAGCAGAGCCCCTCTATGACAAGGAGAAGTAATGTCAGTTTGATACCAGCAGAGCCCCTCTATAACAAGGTGGCTGGTGAAGCTGAGTCGGCAGCATCCTCCTTCCCCAAAGTTAACAAAACACAAACATCGTCGAATTTGCCGAGTCAGAAGCAAAACAGGAAACTTCATAGGAGATAAGCGGAGCGAGCACTTCAAAAAGATAAATAATTACACGCTTTCTAAAACCCCTTCTACATGTGTCTCCTCTCTCCTGGAATCTAACCTCCTCCCTTCTCTGTTTGCCAAGCAAACACAACTCCACAAGAGAGAAAAGTTTAAACTTTAACGACTAATTCTTCGACTTTGGAAGACAAATGAACGTGAGAAGAATGAGTGTGTTGAAAAGGAGACAAATGCCTGTGTCCCAAAAAAGGAACCCTACGGCCCCTGTACTATATAGTAAAGAGATTGCCATTTTGGGAGGCAATCCTACATTTGTTGAAAAGGAGAACAGTGATTCATGTTGTTATGACAACGCAGTCGAGCGCTGCTTTGATGGAGCATCTGGCTAAACGTGCACATCCATCGCCGTGGTGACCGAGGAGAGCGGGGATGTAGGGGAACTCCACAGGCAGGCAGCTTCTTGATTGCAGGTCAGAAAAACAAATGGAGTTTTAAACGCTTTCGTCTCTACTGACCTTCTGAAAAGTCAAACGATTGTAAACAAATTACAGGATGCCGGCTGAGGAGAGGAGACAGAGTAGGTGTGTGTGTGTATGTGCGTGCTGTTTATGGTGTCCTCTGGGTGGCTGGGCTGAGCTGGTATCTATGACTACAGAGAGTACATTTGACCAAGTCTCTCTCTCTCTCTGTGTGTGTCTGTCTGGTCTCTCTCTCTGTGTGTGTGTCTGTCTGGTCTCTCTCTCTGTGTGTGTGTCTGTCTGGTCTCTCTCTCTCTCTGTGTGTGTGTCTGTCTGGTCTCTCTCTCTGTGTGTGTGTCTGTCTGGTCTCTCTCTCTCTGTGTGTGTGTCTGTCTGGTCTCTCTCTGTGTGTGTGTGTCTGTCTGGTCTCTCTCTCTCTGTGTGTGTGTCTGTCTGGTCTCTCTCTCTGTGTGTGTGTCTGTCTGGTCTCTCTCTCTGTGTGTGTGTCTGTCTGGTCTCTCTCTCTGTGTGTGTGTCTGTCTGGTCTCTCTCTCTCTCTCTCTCTCTCTCTCTCTCTCTCTCTCTCTCTCTCTCTCTCTCTCTCTCTCTCTCTCTCTCTCTCTCTCTCTCTCTCTCTCTCTCTCTCTCTCTCTCTCTCTCTCTCTCTCTCTCTCTCTCTCTCTCTCTCTCTCTCTCTCATGATCAGACGTTCATATCAGCCGTAAAAAGAAAAAGATTAGCATGTGGGGAAATCTTTATAGGAGATGAAATACTGTGAAATAGATGACAATATTATCTGAAAAAATTAGGACTAAAAATAAACTATTCATAACAGAACAAGTGTATGAGAATATACTTTCAGTTTAACCACACCAGGAGGATTCCCATCGGAGAAATATCTATCACAAAAATGGACGCCTTCTTCTCAGTTTTAATAAAGGAATCCGGTAGAAATGTAAGGAGAGAAATGTAGAGAGAAACAACTGGTTAAAACATCCCCGAGGGGAAGTCTGGACGTTTGGCGGGACAGGAGGCTGTGTTCAGAGTCAAGCTGGCCCAGTTAAGGGCTCCCATCCTGGGTATGCGGTCAGAGGTATTCCCCACTGTTGGTTCTGTTCATCCAGAAGGCCTGGAAGTCTGTGATGCTGAGAGATTCCCAATTAAAACCTCAAAGGAACTCTAACTAAAACGGCAGAGTTACATAAAACCTGGACTATCTCTCTGACTATAAGAGTAGTGTTGTGTCAGACTATCTCTCTAACTATAAGAGTAGTGTTGTGTCAGACTATCTCCCTAACTATAAGAGTAGTGTTATGTCAGACTATCTCTCTAACTATAAGAGTAGTGTTGTGTCAGACTATCTCTCTAACTATAAGAGTAGTGTTATGTCAGACTATCTCTCTGACTATAAGAGTAGTGTTGTGTCAGACTATCTCTCTAACTATAAGAGTAGTGTTGTGTCAGACTCTCTCTTTAACTATAAGAGTAGTGTTGTGTCAGACTATCTCTCTAACTATAAGAGTAGTGTTGTGTCAGACTATCTCTCTGACTATAAGAGTAGTGTTGTGTCAGACTATCTCTCTAACTATAAGAGTAGTGTTGTGTCAGACTATCTCTCTAACTATAAGAGTAGTGTTGTGTCAGACTATCTCTCTAACTATAAGAGTAGTGTTGTGTCAGACTATCTCTCTAACTATAAGAGTAGTGTTGTGTCAGACTATATCTCTAACTATGAGAGTAGTGTTGTGTCAGACTATCTCTCTAACTATAAGAGTAGTGTTGTGTCAGACTATCTCTCTAACTATAAGAGTAGTGTTGTGTCAGACTATCTCTCTAACTATAAGAGTAGTGTTGTGTCAGACTATCTCTCTGACTATAAGAGTAGTGTTGTGTCAGACTATCTCTCTGACTATAAGAGTAGTGTTGTGTCAGACTATCTCTCTAACTATAAGAGTAGTGTTGTGTCAGACTATCTCTCTAACTATAAGAGTAGTGTTGTGTCAGACTATCTCTCTAACTATAAGAGTAGTGTTGTGTCAGACTATCTCTCTAACTATAAGAGTAGTGTTGTGTCAGACTATCTCTCTGACTATAAGAGTAGTGTTGTGTCAGACTATCTCTCTGACTATAAGAGTAGTGTTGTGTCAGACTCTCTCTTTAACTATAAGAGTAGTGTTGTGTCAGACTATCTCTCTAACTATAAGAGTAGTGTTGTGTCAGACTATCTCCCTAACTATAAGAGTAGTGTTGTGTCAGACTATCTCTCTAACTATAAGAGTAGTGTTATGTCAGACTATCTCTCTGACTATAAGAGTAGTGTTGTGTCAGACTATCTCTCTAACTATAAGAGTAGTGTTGTGTCAGACTATCTCTCTGACTATAAGAGTAGTGTTGTGTCAGACTATCTCTCTGACTATAAGAGTAGTGTTGTGTCAGACTATCTCTCTGACTATAAGAGTAGTGTTGTGTCAGACTCTCTCTTTAACTATAAGAGTAGTGTTGTGTCAGACTATCTCTCTAACTATAAGAGTAGTGTTGTGTCAGACTATCTCCCTAACTATAAGAGTAGTGTTGTGTCAGACTATCTCTCTAACTATAAGAGTAGTGTTATGTCAGACTATCTCTCTGACTATAAGAGTAGTGTTGTGTCAGACTATCTCTCTAACTATAAGAGTAGTGTTGTGTCAGACTATCTCTCTGACTATAAGAGTAGTGTTGTGTCAGACTATCTCTCTGACTATAAGAGTAGTGTTGTGTCAGACTATCTCTCTGACTATAAGAGTAGTGTTGTGTCAGACTCTCTCTTTAACTATAAGAGTAGTGTTGTGTCAGACTATCTCTCTAACTATAAGAGTAGTGTTGTGTCAGACTATCTCCCTAACTATAAGAGTAGTGTTGTGTCAGACTATCTCTCTAACTATAAGAGTAGTGTTATGTCAGACTATCTCTCTGACTATAAGAGTAGTGTTGTGTCAGACCTGCACTCGTTTTCTTCTCAGTCTGTTTATCTCTCCTCCTCTCTGTCTGTTTATATCTCCTCCTCTCTCACTCTGTTTATCTCTTCTCTCTCAGTCTGTTTATCTCTCCTCCTCTTCTCTCAGTCTGTTTATCTCTCCTCCTCTCTGTCTGT
>NW_027258037.1:80000-90000 GCF_045791955.1 Oncorhynchus clarkii lewisi
TCACTAACACCAGCTACCAGCCCTCAGTAACACAGACTCACTAACACCAGCTACCAGCCCTCAGTAACACAGACTCACTAACACCAGCTACCAGCCCTCAGTAACACAGACTCACTAACACCAGCTACCAGCCCTCAGTAACACAGACTCACTAACACCAGCTACCAGCCCTCAGTAACACAGACTCACTAACACCAGCTACCAGCCCTCAGTAACACAGACTCACTAACACCAGCTACCAGCCCTCATTAACACAGACTCACTAACACCAGCTACCAGCCCTCAGTAACACAGACTCACTAACACCAGCTACCAGCCCTCAGTAACACAGACTCACTAACACCAGCTACCAGCCCTCATTAACACAGACTCACTAACACCAGCTACCAGCCCTCAGTAACACAGACTCACTAACACCAGCTACCAGCCCTCAGTAACACAGACTCACTAACACCAGCTACCAGCCCTCAGTAACACAGACTCACTAACACCAGCTACCAGCCCTCAGTAACACAGACTCACTAACACCAGCTACCAGCCCTCAGTAACACAGACTCACTAACACCAGCTACCAGCCCTCAGTAACACAGACTCACTAACACCAGCTACCAGCCCTCAGTAACACAGACTCACTAACACCAGCTACCAGCCCTCAGTAACACAGACTCACTAACACCAGCTACCAGCCCTCATTAACACAGACTCACTAACACCAGCTACCAGCCCTCAGTAACACAGACTCACTAACACCAGCTACCAGCCCTCAGTAACACAGACTCACTAACACCAGCTACCAGCCCTCAGTAACACAGACTCACTAACACCAGCTACCAGCCCTCAGTAACACAGACTCACTAACACCAGCTACCAGCCCTCAGTAACACAGACTCACTAACATCAGCTACCAGCCCTCATTAACACAGACTCACTAACACCAGCTACCAGCCCTCAGTAACACAGACTCACTAACACCAGCTACCAGCCCTCAGCTACCAGCCCTATCACAGACTCACTAACACCAGCTACCAGCCCTCAGTAACACAGACTCACTAACACCAGCTACCAGCCCTCAGTAACACAGACTCACTAACACCAGCTACCAGCCCTCAGTAACACAGACTCACTAACACCAGCTACCAGCCCTCAGTAACACAGACTCACTAACACCAGCTACCAGCCCTCAGTAACACAGACTCACTAACACCAGCTACCAGCCCTCAGTAACACAGACTCACTAACACCAGCTACCAGCCCTCAGTAACACAGACTCACTAACACCAGCTACCAGCCCTCAGTAACACAGACTCACTAACACCAGCTACCAGCCCTCAGTAACACAGACTCACTAACACCAGCTACCAGCCCTCAGTAACACAGACTCACTAACACCAGCTACCAGCCCTCAGTAACACAGACTCACTAACACCAGCTACCAGCCCTCAGTAACACAGACTCACTAACACCAGCTACCAGCCCTCAGTAACACAGACTCACTAACACCAGCTACCAGCCCTCAGTAACACAGACTCACTAACACCAGCTACCAGCCCTCAGTAACACAGACTCACTAACACCAGCTACCAGCCCTCAGTAACACAGACTCACTAACACCAGCTACCAGCCCTCAGTAACACAGACTCACTAACACCAGCTACCAGCCCTCAGTAACACAGACTCACTAACACCAGCTACCAGCCCTCAGTAACACAGACTCACTAACACCAGCTACCAGCCCTCAGTAACACAGACTCACTAACACCAGCTACCAGCCCTCAGTAACACAGACTCACTAACACCAGCTACCAGCCCTCAGTAACACAGACTCACTAACACCAGCTACCAGCCCTCAGTAACACAGACTCACTAACACCAGCTACCAGCCCTCAGTAACACAGACTCACTAACACCAGCTACCAGCCCTCAGTAACACAGACTCACTAACACCAGCTACCAGCCCTCAGTATCACAGACTCACTAACACCAGCTACCAGCCCTCAGTAACACAGACTCACTAACACCAGCTACCAGCCCTCAGTAACACAGACTCACTAACACCAGCTACCAGCCCTCAGTAACACAGACTCACTAACACCAGCTACCAGCCCTCATTAACACAGACTCACTAACACCAGCTACCAGCCCTCAGTAACACAGACTCACTAACACCAGCTACCAGCCCTCAGTAACACAGACTCACTAACACCAGCTACCAGCCCTCAGTAACACAGACTCACTAACACCAGCTACCAGCCCTCAGTAACACAGACTCACTAACACCAGCTACCAGCCCTCAGTAACACAGACTCACTAACACCAGCTACCAGCCCTCGGTAACACAGACTCACTAACACCAGCTACCAGCCCTCAGTAACACAGACTCACTAACACCAGCTACCAGCCCTCAGTAACACAGACTCACTAACACCAGCTACCAGCCCTCAGTAACACAGACTCACTAACACCAGCTACCAGCCCTCATTAACACAGACTCACTAACACCAGCTACCAGCCCTCATTAACACAGACTCACTAACACCAGCTACCAGCCCTCAGTAACACAGACTCACTAACACCAGCTACCAGCCCTCAGTAACACAGACTCACTAACACCAGCTACCAGCCCTCAGTAACACAGACTCACTAACACCAGCTACCAGCCCTCAGTAACACAGACTCACTAACACCAGGACACACAGTGACCTCAGTAACACAGACTCACTAACACCAGGACACACAGTGACCTCAGTAACACAGACTCACTAACACCAGGACACACAGTGACCTCAGTCACAAAGACCAAGTGAATCTGGAGCTGCAGAAAGAGATCGTGTAGCTATTAGACATTAAGGCTGATTCTTGTTACAATCATCTCTACATAATTCATGAACACTCGTCTCTTCCTGGGAGCAGAAGGACATAAACTCCCTCCCTCCCTCCCTCTCTCTGTCTCCCTCTCTCTCTCTCTCTGTATCTCCCTCCCTACCTCTCTCTCTCTCTCTATCTCTCTCTCTATCTCCCTCTCTCTCTCTGTATCTCCCGCTCTCTCTCTCCCTCTCTCTCTCTCTCTCTCTCTCTCTCCCTCCCTCTCTCTCCACCCTCTCCCCCTCTCTCCCTCTCTCCCCCTCTCTCCCTCTCTCCCCCTCCCTCCCTCCCTCCCTCCCTCCCTCCCTCCCTCCATCCATCCATCCATCCATCCATCCAGAAATGTTGAATTAAATGACTAGGCTAAAAACAGCTATGTCTGCTGATGACTAGACCTGCAGCAAGCCTCTTCTAGCTATCAGCCAGTAGAGACCCGAAACAAACCATTAGTGCTGAAGGATCCCTGCTCTGCAGCTCTTCAGTATAATGGTTTCTAATGGGGGGACATTTTGGACCAGGAATCAAAAGGTACATTGGTTCTGATAACCAGAATAAAGAACATTTCAAGTCTGTCCCCGTAGCAACGGCCCAATGTCAAAGTCATTATGGTCTGTCTTGGGGAGTAAAGGGTGTTTTGGGTTCAGAGTGAATCATAAGCACATCACAGATAAACCCAGCGTGGAAGATGCTGTGAAGACATCATTGCTTGTCTGAGATGTGATGATGAAACCCCTACGGATGGGGAGGGTGTCTGAGATGTGATGATGAAACCCCTACGGAGAGGGAGGGTGTCTGAGATGTGATGATGAAACCCCTACGGAGAGGGAGGGTGTCTGAGATGTGATGATGAAACCCCTATGGACGGGGAGGGTGTCTGAGATGTGATGATGAAACCCCTTGTTGGAACGGCCCCACCAGCAGGCTTCACTACGGACAGTAGAGTCATTTAGAGTACAGTAGAGTCATTTAGAGTACAGTAGAGTCCTGTAGAGTCCTGTAGAGTACAGTAGAGCACAGTAGAGTACAGTAGAGCCCAGTAGAGTCCAGTAGACTACAGTAGAGTACAGTAGAGTCCTGTAAGAGTCCAGTAGAGTACAGTAGACTACAGTAGAGTCCAGTAGAGTACAGTAGATTCCTGTAAGAGTCCAGTAGAGCCCAGTAGAGTACAGTAGAGTACAGTATAGTCCTGTAGAGTACAGTAGACTACAGTAGAGTACCGAAGAGTCCAGTAGAGTCCAGTAGAGTCCAGTAGAGTACAGTAGAGTCCTGTAAGAGTCCAGTAGAGTACAGTAGACTACAGTAGAGTCCTGTAGAGTCCAGTAGAGTCCAGTAGAGTCCAGTAGAGTATAGTAGAGTCCTGTAAGAGTACAGTAGACTACAGTAGAGTCCAGTAGAGTCCAGTAGAGTCCAGTAGAGTCCTGTAAGAGTCCAGTAGAGTACAGTAGACTACAGTAGAGTCCTGTAGAGTCCAGTAGAGTCCAGTAGAGTCCTGTAAGAGTCCAGTAGACTACAGTAGAGTCCTGTAGAGTCCAGTAGAGCCCAGTAGAGTCCTGTAGAGTCTAGTAGAGCCCAGTAGAGTACAGTAGAGTACAGTAGAGTACAGTACCTGCCACATCAAACTCTATCTCCAGCGAGACCTTGCTGGTGATGCTGGAGTCTCTCAGTAGCTGATTGGTCTCTTCCAAGGTGCTGTCCTCTGTAGGGATCCCGTTTATAGACAGGATACGGTCACCTATCTGCAAAATCCCACACCTGCAAAGTACACAAACATACATGACATCACAGTATTACCATGCTGTAACGAAAGCTAATGCACCACCCTTTGGTTGTGAGGTAATAAATTAATTAGAATCTGAATAATTAGCTAGTGTCTGGATTCATTTACTTGACCAGCATTGGACATAGTAAGGAAAGACAGATTCCACATCAATTCTATCTACACTAACCAACACACACACACACACACACACACACACACACACGGTCAGAAAAGTGTTCTTATATCGCCTCAATTAAACCTCCGCCACTTTTCACGACATATCGGTTACTTCCTCTGATAATTGCTTTCTGCAGCTTCTCACATGAATCCCTGGTCCATTACATCAGCTGCCTTCATCTGGGGCTCGGCGGGAGGATATTCAATCCCTTCCATGTAGGTGCTGCAGGTTTCAATCATCTCGTTGGGATATGACTAGCATTTTACATTGACATTAAATATGAATATATAATAATTAATACATATTAATATATAATAATTAATAAATATTAATATATAATAATTAATAAATATTAATATATAATAATTAATAAATATTACTATATAATAATAATAATGAATAAATATTCATATATAATAATTAATAAATATTCATATATAATAATAATTTATAAATATCCACATATAATCATTAATAAATATTCATATATATAATCATTAATAAATATTCATATATATAATCATTAATAAATATTAATATATAATAATTAACAAAAATAGTAATATATAATAATTAATAAATATTCATATATAATCATTAATAAATATTCATATATAATAATGAATAAATATTCATATATAATAATTCATAAATATTAATATACTGACCCTCCTAACAAAGTTAACTTGTCCCACTATGACCCAGGAAACCGTGCAGTTTATTAGACTACAGATTAAATAATGATTTGTTGTGTGGTCGTCCCACTACGACTCAGGAAACCGTGCAGTTTATTAGGCTACAGATTTATATAAGTGATGATTAACTTCCCATGGGGGGTGAAAGTGCAGTGATGAGCTTGATGCTCCTTTCCAATGAATATCCAGGGTCTCATTCTGGTGACACGATGATCGGTGCTTGGCGGCCATTTTGATAAATGAAAACAATGTCATCCATAATAATCTCATCATGTAGGCTGCCTACCTGCACTGTATCTGCCTACCTGCACTGTATCTGCCTGCCTGCACTGTGTCTGCCTGCCTGCACTGTGTCTGCCTGCCTGCACTGTGTCTGCCTGCCTGCACTGTGTCTGCCTGCCTGCACTGTCTGCCTGCACTGTGTCTGCCTACCTGCACTGTGTCTGCCTACCTGCACTGTGTCTGCCTACCTGCACTGTGTCTGCCTACCTGCACTGTGTATGCCTACCTGCACAGTGTCTGCCTACCTGCACTGTGTCTGCCTACCAGTACTGTGTCTGCCTACCTGCACTGTGTCTGCCTACCTGCACAGTATCTGCCTACCTGCACTGTGTCTGCCTACCTGCACTGTGTCTGCCTACCTGCACGGTATCTGCCTACCTGCACGGTATCTGCCTACCTGCACGGTATCTGCCTGCCTGCACAGTATCTGCCTACCTGCACAGTGTCTGCCTATCTGCACAGTGTCTGCCTACCTGCACTGAATCTGCCTACCTGCACTGAATCTGCCTACCTGCACCGTATCTGCCTACCTGCACTGAATCTGCCTACCTGCACTGAATCTGCCTACCTGCACTGAATCTGCCTACCTGCACCGTATCTGCCTACCTGCACCGAATCTGCCTACCTGCACTGAATCTGCCTACCTGCACTGAATCTGCCTACCTGCACGGTGTCTGCCTACCTGCACGGTGTCTGCCTACCTGCACTGTATCTGCAAGCTGTTGGCCAGAGAGCAGGTACCCAGACCAGAGTGGGCACATCCTTTAAACCACAAGTCATTTTTATTGTGTACTACGTCATCACAGCCTTTAAACCACAAGTCATTTTTATCGTGTACTACGTCATCACAGCCTTTAAACCACAAGTCATTTTTATTGTGTACTACGTCATCACAGCCTTTAAACCACAAGTCATTTTTATCGTGTACTACGTCATCACAGCCTTTAAACCACAAGTCATTTTTATCGTGTACTACGTCATCACAGCCTTTAAACCACAAGTCATTTTTATTGTGTACTACGTCATCACAGCCTTTAAACCACAAGTCATTTTTATTGTGTACTACATCATCACAGCCTTTAAACCACAACAGTCATTTTTATCGTGTACTACGTCATCACAGCCTTTAAACCACAAGTCATTTTTATCGTGTACTACGTCATCACAGCCTTTAAACCACAAGTCATTTTTATCGTGTACTACATCATCACAGCCTTTAAACCACAACAGTCATTTTTATCGTGTACTACGTCATCACAGCCTTTAAACCACAAGTAATTTTTATCGTGTACTACATCATCACAGCCTTTAAACCACAAGTCATTTTTATCGTGTACTACGTCATCACAGCCTTTAAACCACAAGTCATTTTTATCGTGTACTACGTCATCACAGCCTTTAAACCACAAGTCATTTTTATTGTGTACTACATCATCACAGCCTTTAAACCACAAGTCATTTTTATTGTGTACTACGTCATCACAGCCTTTAAACCACAAGTCATTTTTATTGTGTACTACATCATCACAGCCTTTAAACCACAAGTCATTTTTATCGTGTACTACGTCATCACAGCCTTTAAACCACAAGTCATTTTTATTGTGTACTACATCATCACAGCCTTTAAACCACAAGTCATTTTTATTGTGTACTACGTCATCACAGCCTTTAAACCACAAGTCATTTTTATTGTGTACTACGTCATCACAGCCTTTAAACCACAAGTCATTTTTATTGTGTACTACGTCATCACAGCCTTTAAACCACAACAGTCATTTTTATTGTGTACTACGTCATCACAGCCTTTAAACCACAAGTCATTTTTATCGTGTACTACGTCATCACAGCCTTTAAACCACAAGTCATTTTTATTGTGTACTATGTCATCACAGCCTTTAAACCACAAGTCATTTTTATTGTGTACTACGTCATCACAGCCTTTAAACCACAACAGTCATTTTTATTGTGTACTACGTCATCACAGCCTTTAAACCACAAGTCATTTTTATCGTGTACTACGTCATCACAGCCTTTAAACCACAAGTCATTTTTATTGTGTACTATGTCATCACAGCCTTTAAACCACAAGTCATTTTTATTGTGTACTATGTCATCACAGCCTTTAAACCACAACAGTCATTTTTATCGTGTACTACGTCATCACAGCCTTTAAACCACAACAGTCATTTTTATTGTGTACTACGTCATCACAGCCTTTAAACCACAAGTCATTTTTATCGTGTACTACGTCATCACAGCCTTTAAACCACAAGTCATTTTTATTGTGTACTATGTCATCACAGCCTTTAAACCACAAGTCATTTTTATTGTGTACTATGTCATCACAGCCTTTAAACCACAACAGTCATTTTTATTGTGTACTACGTCATCACAGCCTTTAAACCACAAGTCATTTTTATCGTGTACTACGTCATCACAGCCTTTAAACCACAAGTCATTTTTATCGTGTACTACATCATCACAGCCTTTAAACCACAAGTCATTTTTATTGTGTACTACCTCATCACAGCCTTTAAACCACAACAGTCATTTTTATTGTGTACTACGTCATCACAGCCTTTAAACCACAACAGTCATTTTTATTGTGTACTACGTCATCACAGCCTTTAAACCACAACAGTCATTTTTATTGTGTACTACGTCATCACAGCCTTTAAACCACAACAGTCATTTTTATCGTGTACTACGTCATCACAGCCTTTAAACCACAACAGTCATTTTTATCGTGTACTACGTCATCACAGCCTTTAAACCACAAGTCATTTTTATTGTGTACTATGTCATCACAGCCTTTAAACCACAAGTCATTTTTATTGTGTACTACGTCATCACAGCCTTTAAACCACAAGTCATTTTTATTGTGTACTATGTCATCACAGCCTTTAAACCACAAGTCATTTTTATCGTGTACTACGTCATCACAGCCTTTAAACCACAACAGTCATTTTTATTGTGTACTACGTCATCACAGCCTTTAAACCACAACAGTCATTTTTATTGTGTACTACGTCATCACAGCCTTTAAACCACAAGTCATTTTTATCGTGTACTACGTCATCACAGCCTTTAAACCACAAGTCATTTTTATTGTGTACTATGTCATCACAGCCTTTAAACCACAAGTCATTTTTATTGTGTACTACGTCATCACAGCCTTTAAACCACAACAGTCATTTTTATTGTGTACTACGTCATCACAGCCTTTAAACCACAACAGTCATTTTTATTGTGTACTACGTCATCACAGCCTTTAAACCACAAGTCATTTTTATCGTGTACTACGTCATCACAGCCTTTAAACCACAACAGTCATTTTTATTGTGTACTACATCATCACAGCCTTTAAACCACAACAGTCATTTTTATTGTGTACTACGTCATCACAGCCTTTAAACCACAACAGTCATTTTTATTGTGTACTACCTCATCACAGCCTTTAAACCACAAGTCATTTTTATCGTGTACTACGTCATCACAGCCTTTAAACCACAACAGTCATTTTTATTGTGTACTACGTCATCACAGCCTTTAAACCACAAGTCATTTTTATCGTGTACTACGTCATCACAGCCTTTAAACCACAAGTCATTTTTATTGTGTACTATGTCATCACAGCCTTTAAACCACAAGTCATTTTTATTGTGTACTACGTCATCACAGCCTTTAAACCACAACAGTCATTTTTATTGTGTACTACCTCATCACAGCCTTTAAACCACAACAGTCATTTTTATTGTGTACTACCTCATCACAGCCTTTAAACCACAACAGTCATTTTTATCGTGTACTACCTCATCACAACCTTTCATTCCCAGCAAGTACATTTGATGGAAACATCTCTGATGGGGGTAAAATAGCATGTTGTTTTTATTCAGAATTATTCTATATTCGCATGAACATCTGTCGTCAATTGGATGGAAACCTCGCTAGTGAGACAGTCAAATCTCTTTTTTTGGCCATCACATCAGTGTCCTACAAACACAAACTGCGGTTATATCTTGACGTCAAAGCTCAGACAAACCAGTCAGTATTACTCTAATTGACATGTCTCTACGTGTGTCAGTTTCAGCCTAAACAAACTGAAGAGATCAATCAACTGGGGCTACTTTTTCATCTGCATTCTTTGATGAACAAACTAAAAAAAAGTCTAAGATCTAAGAAGAACCCATCAAGTGGATAAGAAATTAGCCTGTTAATAACTGG
>NW_027258037.1:95000-122500 GCF_045791955.1 Oncorhynchus clarkii lewisi
ATAGGGGGCCATCTGAGATGCACTACTGTTGACCAGGGCCCAATAGGCCTCTGTTATTGAGAGGTAATAGGGGACCATCTGAGATGCACTACTGTTGACCAGGGCCCAATAGTCCCCTGTTATTGAGAGGTAATAGGGGGCCATCTGAGATGCACTACTGTTGACCAGGGCCCAATAGGCCTCTGTTATTGAGAGGTAATAGGGGACCATCTGAGATGCACTACTGTTGACCAGGGCCCAATAGGCCTCTGTTATTGAGAGGTAATAGGGGACCATCTGAGATGCACTACTGTTGACCAGGGCCCAATAGTCCTCTGTTATTGAGAGGTAATAGGGGGCCATCTGAGATGCACTACTGTTGACCAGGGCCCAATAGGCCTCTGTTATTGAGAGGTAATAGGGGACCATCTGAGATGCACTACTGTTGACCAGGGCCCAATAGTCCTCTGTTATTGAGAGGTAATAGGGGACCATCTGAGATGCACTACTGTTGACCAGGGCCCAATAGTCCCCTGTTATTGAGAGGTAATAGGGGGCCATCTGAGATGCACTACTGTTGACCAGGGCCCAATAGGCCTCTGTTATTGAGAGGTAATAGGGGACCATCTGAGATGCACTACTGTTGACCAGGGCCCAATAGTCCTCTGTTATTGAGAGGTAATAGGGGACCATCTGAGATGCACTACTGTTGACCAGGGCCCAATAGTCCCCTGTTATTGAGAGGTAATAGGGGGCCATCTGAGATGCACTACTGTTGACCAGGGCCCAATAGGCCTCTGTTATTGAGAGGTAATAGGGGACCATCTGAGATGCACTACTGTTGACCAGGGCCCAATAGGCCTCTGCTATTGAGAGGTAATAGGGGGCCATCTGAGATGCACTACTGTTGACCAGGGCCCTATTCCCTATATAGTGCACTACTGTTGACCAGGGCCCATAGGCCTCTGTTATTGAGAGGTAATAGGGGGCCATCTGAGATGCATTCAAGGTCATTGTAGGAATATTTGAATAACTTTTTGAGATGATTCAGATTAAACATAATTAGGGATCACTTGATGAGGATTAATGAGCTTTTCATCCTTACAATACTTTGAGATAATTGCCCTGAGAAATTTAGCGGCTAATTATGATATAATTCAGTCATAACAGAGGGGACGGAGAAAACTGTTTCGTTTTCAGGTCGACACGTTTAATCGGACGGTCCGTGTACAGAGGTTGTAGAGCAGAGAACTTGTTCACTCAGTTGGGACCA
Organism: Oncorhynchus clarkii lewisi; assembly: GCF_045791955.1. Taxonomy (NCBI): domain Eukaryota; kingdom Metazoa; phylum Chordata; class Actinopteri; order Salmoniformes; family Salmonidae; genus Oncorhynchus; species Oncorhynchus clarkii. The sequence goes on from NW_027258037.1 coordinate 96,253, forward strand.
GGTTATAGAACAGAGGGTATTGATTAGGAGTATAAACCCTGTTGACCACTCAGTTGGGACCAGGTTATAGAACAGAGGGTATTGACTAGGAGAATAAACCCTGTTGACCACTCAGTTGGGACCAGGTTGTAGAACAGAGGGTATTGACTAGGAGTATAAACCCTGTTGACCACTCAGTTGGGACCAGGATGTAGAACAGAGGGTATTGATTAGGAGTATAAACCCTGTTGACCACTCAGTTGGGACCAGGTTGTAGAACAGAGGGTATTGATTAGGAGAATAAACCCTGTTGACCACCCAGTTGGGACCAGGTTGTAGAACAGAGGGTATTGATTAGGAGTATAAACACTGATGACCTCTCAGTTGGGACCAGGTTGTAGAACAGAGGGTATTGACTAGGAGTATAAACCCTGTTGACCACTCAGTTGGGACCAGGTTGTAGAACAGAGGGTATTGACTAGGAGTATAAACCCTGTTGACCACTCAGTTGGGACCAGGTTGTAGAACAGAGGGTATTGATTAGGAGTATAAACCCTGTTGACCACTCAGTTGGGACCAGGTTGTAGAACAGAGGGTATTGACTAGGAGTATAAACCCTGTTGACCACTCAGTTGGGACCAGGTTGTAGAACAGAGGGTAGTGACTAGGAGTATAAACCCTGTTAACCACCCAGTTGGGACCAGGTTGTAGAACAGAGGGTATTGATTAGGAGAATAAACCCTGTTAACCACCCAGTTGGGAACAGAGTTAGATTGGATTAGAGATTAGAGAAACTTCACTATCCCATCAGGGGGAAATTAATTTGGTCATGTGCTTAACAACACTGTCCCTCTGTCTCTGTCCTACTCTCTCTCTCTCTCTCTCTCTCTCTCTCTCTCTCTCTTCTTTCCTCCTTGGTCTGGTGTCAACATTTTAATTGCATCTACCAGGAGTGACCATGCTCCCACCAGTCTCTGGTCTACCAGGAGTGACCATGCTCCCACCAGTCTCTGCTGGTCTACCAGGAGTGACCATGCTCCCACCAGTCTCTGCTGGTCTACCAGGAGTGACCATGCTCCCACCAGTCTCTGGTCTACCAGGAGTGACCATGCTCCCACCAGTCTCTGCTGGTCTACCAGGAGTGACCATGCTCCCACCAGTCTCTGCTGGTCTACCAGGAGTGACCATGCTCCCACCAGGCTCTGCTGGTCTACCAGGAGTGACCATGCTCCCACCAGTCTCTGCTGGTCTACCAGGAGTGACCATGCTCCCACCAGTCTCTGCTGGTCTACCAGGAGTGACCATGCTCCCAACAGGCTCTGCTGGTCTACCAGGAGTGACCATACTCCCACCAGGCTCTGTTGGTCTACCAGGAGTGACCATACTCCCACCAGGCTCTGCTGGTCTACCAGGAGTGACCATACTCCCAACAGGCTCTGCTGGTCTACCAGGAGTGACCATACTCCCACCAGGCTCTGTTGGTCTACCAGGAGTGACCATGCTCCCACCAGTCTCTGCTGGTCTACCAGGAGTGACCGTGCTCCCACCAGTCTCTGCTGGTCTACCAGGAATGACCGTGCTCCCACCAGTCTCTGCTGGTCTACCAGGAATGACCGTGCTCCCACCAGTCTCTGCTGGTCTACCAGGAGTGACCATACTCCCACCAGGCTCTGTTGGTCTACCAGGAGTGACCATGCTCCCACCAGTCTCTGCTGGTCTACCAGGAATGACCATGCTCCCACCAGTCTCTGCTGGTCTACCAGGAATGACCGTGCTCCCACCAGTCTCTGCTGGTCTACCAGGAGTGACCATACTCCCACCAGGCTCTGTTGGTCTACCAGGAGTGACCATGCTCCCACCAGTCTCTGCTGGTCTACCAGGAGTGACCATGCTCCCACCAGTCTCTGCTGGTCTACCAGGAGTGACCGTGCTCCCAACAGGCTCTGTTGGTCTACCAGGAGTGACCATGCTCCCACCAGGCTCTGTTGGTCTACCAGGAGTGACCATGCTCCCACCAGTCTCTGCTGGTCTACCAGGAGTGACCATGCTCCCACCAGGCTCTGCTGGTCTACCAGGAGTGACCGTGCTCCCAACAGGCTCTGCTGGTCTACCAGGAGTGACCGTGCTCCCACCAGGCTCTGTTGGTCTACCAGGAGTGACCATACTCCCACCAGGCTCTGTTGGTCTACCAGGAGTGACCATGCTCCCACCAGGCTCTGTTGGTCTACCAGGAGTGACCATGCTCCCACCAGTCTCTGCTGGTCTACCAGGAGTGACCATGCTCCCACCAGTCTCTGCTGGTCTACCAGGAGTGACCATGCTCCCACCAGTCTCTGCTGGTCTACCAGGAGTGACCATGCTCCCACCAGTCTCTGCTGGTCTACCAGGAGTGACCATGCTCCCACCAGTCTCTGCTGGTCTACCAGGAGTGACCATGCTCCCACCAGTCTCTGCTGGTCTACCAGGAGTGACCATGCTCCCACCAGTCTCTGCTGGTCTACCAGGAGTGACCATGCTCCCACCAGTCTCTGCTGGTCTACCAGGAGTGACCATGCTCCCACTAGTCTCTGCTGGTCTACCAGGAGTGACCATGCTCCCACCAGTCTCTGCTGGTCTACCAGGAGTGACCATGCTCCCACCAGTCTCTGCTGGTCTACCAGGAGTGACCATGCTCCCACCAGTCTCTGCTGGTCTACCAGGAGTGACCATGCTCCCACCAGTCTCTGCTGGTCTACCAGGAGTGACCATGCTCCCACCAGTCTCTGCTGGTCTACCAGGAGTGACCATGCTCCCACCAGTCTCTGCTGGTCTACCAGGAGTGACCATGCTCCCACCAGTCTCTGCTGGTCTACCAGGAGTGACCATGCTCCCACCAGTCTCTGCTGGTCTACCAGGAGTGAGTCTCTGCTGGTCTACCAGGAGTGACCGTGCTCCCACTAGTCTCTGCTGGTCTACCAGGAGTGACCATGCTCCCACCAGTCTCTGCTGGTCTACCAGGTGTGACCATGCTCCCACTAGTCTCTGCTGGTCTACCAGGAGTGACCATGCTCCCACCAGTCTCTGCTGGTCTACCAGGAGTGACCATGCTCCCACCAGTCTCTGCTGGTCTACCAGGAGTGACCATGCTCCCACCAGTCTCTGCTGGTCTACCAGGAGTGACCATGCTCCCACCAGGCTCTGTTGGTCTACCAGGAGTGACCATGCTCCCACCAGTCTCTGCTGGTCTACCAGGAGTGACCATGCTCCCACCAGTCTCTGCTGGTCTACCAGGAGTGACCATGCTCCCACCAGTCTCTGCTGGTCTACCAGGAGTGACCATGCTCCCACCAGTCTCTGCTGGTCTACCAGGAGTGACCATGCTCCCACCAGTCTCTGCTGGTCTACCAGGAGTGACCATGCTCCCACCAGTCTCTGCTGGTCTACCAGGAGTGACCATACTCCCACCAGTCTCTGTTGGTCTACCAGGAGTGACCATGCTCCCACCAGTCTCTGCTGGTCTACCAGGAGTGACCATGCTATTTCCATAAAGTGTCATTATTGATACGGTAATACGTTCTGCCGTAGGGAAGAATCCTATTAAACGCAAATATGAATTTAAACATTAAAAGGACACGATTGGCTCTGAAGGTCCTTGGCGTCACGGTCCTTGGCGTCATGGCAACCCTACGCGGTTAACCCGCCTTGACGACGAGGCTGAGTCGGCGTGAGCCCCGGGCGAATTTACAAACTTCAAAGAGTCTCTTTCTTTTGTTAAATCCTTCCCCTTTTCTGTCCATTTCCTGATCCTGTTTTATATTTTAGATGAAGGGTTTTCACCTCTCCTCCTCCTCCTCTGCTCCCCTGCTGCTCTGATAGCCGGGGATTATTTCTCCTCGTGGTGCTATCTGGGGGAGACAGCCCACCTACTCGTGGTCTTGCTATAATGGCGTGTGTCTTATGGTCTTGGATGACTCATGTGTACGGCCTTGTTAGAGAGCCAGACGGGAGGCTAAATTCCAAATGGCACCCTAATCCCTACGTAGTGCACTACTTCTGACCAGAACCTTATGGGCCCTAATCCCTACGTAGTTCACTACTTCTGACCAGAACTTTATAGGCGCTAATCCCTACATAGTGCACTACTTCTGACCAGAACCTTATGGGCCGTAGTCCCTACGTAGTGCACTACTTCTGACCAGAAACTTTAAGCTTTAAGTAAAGAAGACACTTTCACACACACACACACACACACACACACACACGCAGAAGACAACCAACTGCCTGCGTGCTGGATCACTCACACGCACGTACACACACACAAACACACACACACACACACACACACTGGCTGCTTGCTGGATCACTCACACGCACACACCGAGGACAACCCACTGGCTGCTTGCTGGATCACTCACACGCACGTACACACACACACACAAACACACACACACACACACACTGGCTGCTTGCTGGATCACTCACACGCACGTACACACACATACACACACACACACACACACACACACACACACAGGCTGCTTGCTGGATCACTCACACGCACGTACACACACACACACACACGTACACACACACACACACACACACACACACCGAGGACAACCCACTGGCTGCTCGCTGGATCACTCTGATGTTGAATTATAGTGCATTACGCAGCATATGAACAACCCCTGCAAAATGCTAACTACTAAGGAACATGTAAGGAAGAATCGTGTTAGCCTGAGTGATTGGAAATAACAGTAACGCTAGCAGACGTGCTAATGATTATAGCATCGGCTGTCATGACACCTGTCGTGTGGATGGTATTGCTCGGTTAGTAACTGAAGGCTGATGTTATGTCGTGTTGTGTGGAGACAACAGCCAACAGAGACTGCTGCCTCCTTCTCACCTAACCTCCTGTTTCCTCCCCTCCTCCCCTCCTCCCGTTTCCTACCTCTTCCCCTCCTCCCATTTCCTCCCCTCTTCCCCTCCTCCCATTTCCTCCCCTCTTCCCCTCCTCTCATTTCCTCCCCTCTTCCCTTCCTCCCGTTTCTCCCCCTCCTCCCATTTCCCCCCCTCCTCCCATTTCCTCCCCTCTTCCCCTCCTCCCATTTCCTCGCCTCCTCCCATTTCTCCCCCTCCTCCCATTTCCCCCCCTCCTCTCATTTCCTCCCCTCTTCCCCTCCTCCCATTTCTCCCCCTCCTCCCATTTCCCCCCCTCCTCCCGTTTCCTCCCCTCTTCCCCTCCTCCCATTACCTCCCCTCCTCCCGTTTCTTCTCCTCCTCCCGTTTCTCCCCCTCCTCCCCTCCTCCCATTTCCTCCCCTCTTCCCCTCCTCCCATTTCCTCCCCTCCTACCATTTATCCCCCTCCTCCCGTTTCCTCCCCTCTTCCCCTCCTCCCGTTTCTTCCCCTCCTCCCGTTTCTTCCCCTCCTCCCGTTTCCTCCCCTCCTCCCATTTCCTCCCCTCTTCCCCTCCTCCCGTTTCTTCCCCATCTCCCGTTTCTTCCACCCCTCCCATTTCCTCCCCTCCTCCCATTTCCTCCCCTCTTCCCCTCCTCCCGTTTCTTCCCCTCCTCCCATTTCCTCCCCTCCTCCCATTTCCTCCCCTCTTCCCCTCCTCCCGTTTCCTCCCCTCCTCCCATTTCCACCCCTCTTCCCCTCCTCCCGTTTCTTCCTCTCCTCCCGTTTCTTCCCCTCCTCCCATTTCCTCCCCTCCTCCCATTTCCTCACCTCTTCCCCTCCTCCCATTTCCTCCCCTCCTCTCCTCCCATTTCCACCACATTTAAAACCAAAAAGCTGTCTGGTAAATTCTGCCGCTTCCGATGGGGCCATCCATCACCGAGAAGAACAGAATCTAAACGACCTGACTGGGGTTTATAATATATAAGATCTGACTGGGGTTTATAATATAATATATAAGATCTGACTGGGGTTTATAATATAATATATAAGATCTGACTGGGGTTTATAATATATAAGATCTGACTGGGGTTTATAATATATAAGATCTGACTGGGTTTTATAATATAATATATAAGATCTGACTGGGGTTTATAATATATAAGACCTGACTGGGGTTTATAATATATAAGATCTGACTGGGGTTTATAATATATAAGATCTGACTGGGGTTTATAATATATAAGATCTGACTGGGGTTTATAATATATAAGATCTGACTAGGGTTTATAATATATAAGATCTGACTGGGGTTTATAATATATAAGACCTGACTGGGGTTTATAATATATAAGATCTGACTGGGGTTTATAATATAATATATAAGATCTGACTGGGGTTTATAATATATAAGATCTGACTGGGGTTTATAATATATAAGATCTGACTGGGGTTTATAATATATAAGATCTGACTGGTGTTTATAATATATAAGATCTGACTGGGGTTTATAATATATAAGATCTGACGTGGGGCTTGGGGACCGAGGGGCTGTGGTTAGGTGGATAGTCACATAACCCTGGAGTGCTCTGCTGATGGGGCTTGGGGACCGAGGGGCTGTGGGGGCCTTGGGGCTTGGGGACCGAGGGGCTGTGGTTAGGTCGATAGTCACATAGCCCTGGAGTGCTCTGCTGATGGGGCTTGGGGACCGAGGGGCTGTGGGGGCCTTGGGGCTTGGGGACCGAGGGGCTGTGGTTAGGTCGATAGTCACATAGCCCTGGAGTGCTCTGCTGATGGGGCTTGGGGACCGAGGGGCTGTGGTTAGGTCGATAGTCACATAGCCCTGCAGTGCTCTGCTGATGCTTGTTCAGTTTCCTCTAAGAGTTATGTATCGTGGATGGGGTTCAGTGGGACTGATGGCCATTTTGTCTCCTGGACAGTTATGAAGGATCAGGGAGGGAGATGGAGCTGGCAGCTTTCAGGAAGCACATCACAATGCCTTTCTAATGGCCTCATCTGTAAACTAAACCACACCGTCAATACTTGGAGACACAGTGTGTGATGATAGATTATAGAGCTACACAAACACAGGGGAGAGGGAGGGAGGGAGGGAGGGAGGGAGGGAGGGAGGGAGGGAGAGAGGGAGGGAGGGAGGGGGAGAGAGAGGGAGGGTGGGAGGGAGGGAGGGGGGGAGAGAGAGAGGGAGGGAGGGAGGGAGGGAGGGGGAGAGAGAGAGGGAGGGTGGGGGAGGGAGGGAGGGAGGGAGGGAGAGAGAGGGGGGAGAGGGAGGGAGCAAGAAAGAGAGAGAGAGAGAGGGGGGGAGCAAGAGGTGGAGAGATTGAGAGAGAGAGAGAGAGAGAGGGAGGGAGATAAAAAGAGAGAAAGAGAGGAGGATAGTGATCCCAGGTAAACAGGGCTTAAGGAACATCTCACTGAGTGGGCTTATGGGGAGAAGGGAGGGGGATAATGTAAAGCTCTCTCTCCTTGACTCAAGGATAATGTAGTCATCGGGACAAAGTGTATTTCAAAGTGTGTGTCCTCCTCAGTTGTCCTCCTCAGTTGTCCTCCTCAGTTGTCCTCCTCAGTTGTCCTCCTCAGTTGCCCTCCTCAGTTGCCCTCCTCAGTTGCTATCTCTCTGTGGCTGTGTGACATCGGCTGCCTCTCTGACTGTCCCCGACTCTGTACCCTTTACCTCTGGTCTGTCACTGGCTGGCTGACTGGCTGGCTGACTGGCTGATTGGCCGGCTGACCGGCTGTTTGGCCAGCTGACTGGCTGGCTGACTGGCTGATTGGCCGGCTGACTGGCTGGTTGACTGGCTAATTGGCCGGCTGACCGGCTGTTTGGCCGGCTGACTGGCTGGCTGACTAGTTGATTGGTCGGCTGACTGGCTGGTTGACTGACTAAGTGACTAGCTGATTGGCTGGTTGACTGACTGACTGACTAGCTGATTGGCCGGCCGGTTGACTGACTAACTAGCTGATTGGCCACAGTGTCAGGTCATCAGGACATGTCAAACCAGCCCCCCCCCCCCCCCCCCCCTCTCTCTCTCTCTCTCTTTGAAAGGCTGCAGAGGGAGGGTAGTGTGTGATGGGGGGAGTATAGGGAGTTAAACTGTCCATCTAGAATCTCTGTTTATTCCTGTGAGCTGGTGACAGTGATGGGACCCCTTTGGGACATGCCACAAAGCCCTCGTTCCCTGTCCTCCCCCGTCTCCCCTTCCTCATCAGGAAGACTGTCACTCACAGCACTTTGAAACCAGTGACTCAGCAGTCTCTGTATCTCTATGGGCCTGGGGTGTGTGTGCGTGTGAGTGTGCGTGTGTGTCTGCATTGGAACGTGGCTGTTACTGGCACTTTCGCCTGGGCGAAGGTTCAGGTTGCCATAACAACGAGAGTGATTGACATCCCCTTGCCGATGCAACGAGCAGCGAGCTGAGACCATCGAGCTGAGCCCAGGTCCCTGGAGAGGTCGTAGGTCGTAGAGCAGAGGGCAGCGAGACATGACAGAGCAGGTTACAGCCAGTTCAGCTGCTACAGGGATGTGACTATGACTGTGATGCTCACTGGTCTGTGAGGACCAACCAACCACTGCAGACAGAATCCCTGGTCTGTGAGGAACAACCAACCACTGTATATAGAATCCCTGGTCTGTGAGGACCAACCAACCACTGCAGACAGACAGAATCCCTGGACTGAGACTAGAGAAGGACAACATGAAACTAGAGAAGAACAACATGAGACTAGAGAAGAACAACATGAGACTAGAGAAGAGACTATAGAAGAGAATAGAGAAGAACAACATGAGACTAGAGAAGAGACTAGAGAAGATAATAGAGAAGAACAACAGGAGACTAGAGAAGAACAACATGAGACTAGAGAAGAACAACATGAGACTAGAGAAGAGACTAGAGTAGAGACTAGAGAAGAACAACAGGAGACTAGAGTAGAGACTAGAGAAGAACAACAGGAGACTAGAGAAGAGACTAGAGAAGAACAACAGGAGACTAATGGTGGTATAATGGGTCAGGAAGGCTATAGTGCTGATGGTAGAGTCAGATGCTGAGTCCCAGCTGAGCAGTAAAACAAACCACTGCTACCGTCTACTGACGGTTCCTGTGACGTCGATGGGAGAGACCACCGCTGTGACTGAGAGCAGCACTACAACACTACAGCTGGTCTCCTGCTGTCTGACATACACACACACACACACCACTACGACAAGCATGTTATCTCTACAAACTGATTGGAGGAACTCTCTCATCGCCACGGGAACCCGAATGAAAACACAACTCAATTTAAACCTCAATCTCCACATCAACCACTGGCCCAGCAACCGCTGGTTGCTATAGCAACCACAATCGCAATCACAGCCCCTGTCACCAAAATAGGCTTGACATCAAAACCCAGGGGGAGGGGTTATAAACCCAGGGGGAGGGGTTATAAACCTAGGGGGAGGTGTTATAAACCCAGGGGAGGTGTTACAAACCCAGGGGGAGGTGTTATGAACCATGGGGGAGGTGTTATAAACCCAGGGGGAGGTGTTACAAAACCCAGGGGGAGGTGTTATAAACCCAGGGGGAGGGGTTATAAACACAGGGGGAGGTGTTATAAACCCAGGGGGAGTTGTTATAAACCTAGGGATGTGTTACAAACCCAGGGGGATGTGTTATGAACCCAGGGGGAGGTGTTATAAACCATGGGGGAGGTGTTATAAATCAAGGGGGAGGTGTTATGAACCCAGGGGAGGTGTTACGAACCCAGGGGGAGGTGTTATGAACCCAGGGGGAGGTGTTATAAACCATGGGGGAGGTGTTATAAACCCAAGGGGGGTGTTATAAACCCAGGGGGGGGGGGTGTTATAAACCCAGGGGGAGGTGTTATAAACCCAGGGAGGGTGTTATAAACCCAGGGGGAGGTGTTATGAACCCAGGGGGAGGTGTTATAAACCATGGGGGAGGTGTTATAAACCCAGGGGGAGGTGTTATAAACCCAGGGGGAGGTGTTATAAACCCAGGGGGGTGTTATAAACCCAGGGGGAGGGGTTATAAATCATGGGGGAGGTGTTATAAACCATGGGGGAGGTGTTATAAACCCAGGGGGGGTGTTATAAACCCAGGGGGGGGGGTGTTATAAACCCAGGGGGAGGTGTTATAAACCATGGGGTAGGTGTTATAAATCCAGGGGGGGTGTTATAAACCCAGGGGGGGGGGGGGGGGGTGTTATAAACCCAGGGGGAGGTGTTATAAACCCAGGGAGGGTGTTATAAACCCAGGGGGAGGTGTTATGAACCCAGGGGGAGGTGTTATAAACCATGGGGGAGGTGTTATAAACCCAGGGGGAGGTGTTATAAACCCAGGGGAGGTGTTACGAACCCAGGGGGAGGTGTTATGAACCCAGGGGGAGATGTTATAAACCATGGGGGAGATGTTATGAACCATGGGGGAGGTGTTATAAACCCAGGGGGAGGTGTTACAAAACCCAGGGGGAGGTGTTATAAACCCAGGGGGAGGTGTTATAAACCCAGGGGGAGGTGTTATAAACCCAAGGGGGGGGTGTTATAAACCCAGGGGGAGGTGTTATACACCCAGGGGGAGGGGTTATACACCCAGGGAGAGGGGTTATACACCCAGGGGGAGGGGTTATACACCCAGGGGGAGGGGTTATACACCCAGGGGTAGGGGTTATACACCCAGGGGGAGGGGTTATACACCCAGGGGAGGGGTTATACACCCAGGGGAGGGGTTATACACCCAGGGGAGGGGTTATAAGTGTGCGTGTGTGTGTGTGTGTGTGTGTGTGTGTGTGTGTGTGTGTGTGTGTGTGTGTGTGTGTGTGTGCCAGATGAAGGTAGAGCTGGTGTGTGTGTTGCTAGTCTAGTGAACAATGCATCTAATTACTGGCCAGCCAGAGGTGTAATTTCCCCCTCGCTCCGTCGCCAGGAGAGAGAGTGTGTGAGTGTAGGAACGCTAAACGGTTAGCAGTTAGCTCTCTGTATGAACCTCCTCACCTCCCGCTGTGGCACAAAATGGATGCTGAGACATTATATTACTGCCTCTCTGTGGACACACAGCAGGGAGGATGGACAGGGGAAGATAGAGGGGAAGACAGAGAGAGAGAGAGTGAGAGAGAGAGAGAGAGAGAGAGAGAGAGAGAGAGAGAGAGAGTGAGAGAGAGAGAGAGAGAGGGAGACAAAGATACAGAGAGAGAGAGACAGAGAGACAGAGAGAGAGAGGGAGACAGAGAGAGAGAGGGAGAGAGAGAGAGAGAGAGAGAGAGAGACAGAGAGAGAGAGAGAGGGAGAGAGAGAGAGAGACAGAGACAGAGAGACAGAGAGAGAGAGACAGAGAGAGAGAGAGAGACATACAGAGAGAGAGAGAGAGAGAGAGAGAGAGAGAGAGAGAGAGAGAGAGAGAGAGAGAGAGAGAGAGTCATAACCGTGTGGGCATCTATGAAGTATAATTATGGGTTAGAGACGCAGCATGAATCACACACAGGGGATCCATAACCAGAGGGCCGTTCTCTGTTTACCTCAGCTACTTCTGATAAATAGAAAAGACCCAGAACAGTCCATGATAATGAAGCAGTAATAGATGACTAGGTGGAAACTGGCTCTCTCACCACAGGAGAATAGAGGTCTTCAAACACTCTTCAAACACAGGAATACACAGACAACCATAACACAAACCCCCTCCAAATGAAAGGTACTCAGACAACCATTGTGAACCATTGGTGGTGTTGGTAAAGTTGAATTAGGTTGGCTCAGTTAATAACACACTATAACTCTGGTCCTTCATCAAGGCCAGGTGTCTGTTCAGTTAGTTCATGGTCCTTCATCAAGGCCAGGTGTCTGTTCAGTTAGTTCATGGTCCTTCATCAAGGCCAGGTGTCTGTTCAGTTAGTTCATCCAGACCAGCTGTCTGTCAGTCATTTCATGGTTTTACCAGACGGATTGACTATAATGTATATTGTTTTCTATATTCAAAGTAAATCACTTTGCGTTTGAAAATAACCCCAAAATAAATCAGAAAGTAAAATGTATATTACTACATCATTCCCAGTGTCAGCAGATATGACCATGTTAAACTATGAGCTAAACATTAAGGGAACGTACGTGAGCTCTTGAAGTCCTTCTTCTTGAGTTTCCTCCTGATCATGGTTCCTCTGGGGCTGGTGGGGTACATGTTCCTGGGCAGGGTGCTCATGTTGAGGGAGCTCAGACTGTAGGTACTCATAGAGGTAGGAGAGAAGGAGGAGCCTAGAGCTGTACCAGGAGGAGAGAGGGAAGAGAAGAGAGAGGGATTAGAAGAGAGAGGGATCGATAAGAGAGAGGGATTGAGAAGAGAGAGGGATGGAGAAGAGAGAGGGATCGATAAGAGAGAGGGATGGAGAAGAGAGAGGGATGAAGAAGAGAGGGATGGAGAAGAGAGAGGGATCGATAAGAGAGAGGGATGGAGAAGAGAGAGGGATGAAGAAGAGAGGGATGGAGAAGAGAGAGGGATCGATAAGAGAGGGATGGAGAAGAGAGAGGGATTAGAAGAGACAGGGATGGAGAAGAGAGAGGGATTGAGAAGAGAGAGGGATGGAGAAGAGAGAGGGATGGAGAAGAGAGGGATGGAGAAGAGAGAGGGATGGAGAAGAGAGACTAACATACTATAACCTCAAATAGACAAACTCCATCAACTAACATACTATAACCTCAAATAGACAAACCTCATCTATATTGTCTCTGTCCCCTCTAATAGTGAGTCTATATTGTCACAGTCCCCTCTAATACTGAGTCAATATTGTCTCTGTCCCCTCTAATACTGAGTCAATATTGTCTCTGTCCCCTCTAATACTGAGTCTATATTGTCTCTGTCCCCTCTAATACTGAGTCAATATTGTCTCTGTCCCCTCTAATACTGAGTCTATATTGTCTCTGTCCCCTCTAATACTGAGTCTATATTGTCTCTGTCCCTTCATCAGTCCCCTCTAATACTGAATCTATATTGTCTCAGTCCCCTCTAATACTGAGTCTATATTGTCTCTGTCCCCTCTAATACTGAGTCTATATTGTCTCTGTCCCCTCTAATACTGAATCTATATTGTCTCAGTCCCCTCTAATACTGAGTCTATATTGTCTCTGTCCCTTCATCAGTCCCCTCTAATACTGAATCTATATTGTCTCTGTCCCCTCTAATACTGAATCTATATTGTCTCTGTCCCCTCTAATACTGAATCTATATTGTCTCAGTCCCCTCTAATACTGAGTCTATATTGTCTCTGTCCCCTCTAATACAGAATCTATATTGTCTCTTTCCCCTCTAATACTGAGTCTATATTGTCTCTGTCCCCTCTAATACTGAATCTATATTGTCTCAGTCCCCTCTAATACTGAATCTATATTGTCTCTGTCCCTTCATCAGTCCCCTCTAATACTGAATCTATATTGTCTCAGTCCCCTCTAATACTGAATCTATATTGTCTCTGTCCCTTCATCAGTCCCCTCTAATACTGAATCTATATTGTCTCAGTCCCCTCTAATACTGAGTCTATATTGTCTCAGTCCCCTCTAATACTGAATCTATATTGTCTCTGTCCCTTCATCAGTCCCCTCTAATACTGAATCTATATTGTCTCAGTCCCCTCTAATACTGAGTCTATATTGTCTCAGTCCCCTCTAATACTGAATCTCTTTTTGTCTCTGTCCCCTCTAATACTGAATCTATATTGTCTCTGTCCCCTCTAATACTGAGTCTATATTGTCTCTGTCCCCTCTAATACTGAATCTATATTGTCTCAGTCCCCTCTAATACTGAGTCTATATTGTCTCTGTCCCCTCTAATACTGAGTCTATATTGTCTCTGTCCCCTCTAATACTGAATCTATATTGTCTCAGTCCCCTCTAATACTGAATCTATATTGTCTCTGTCCCCTCTAATACTGAATCTATATTGTCTCTGTCCCCTCTAATACTGAATCTATATGGTCTCTGTCCCCTCTAATACTGAATCTATATTGTGTGTGTGTAACAATACCCCGGTCATCTCTTAGACTATCTACTCTGAGCCTGAGACAAAGCCTGTGTATCATTCAGTACCCGTTAATGAGACCATCACAGACAACCAGACTCTAAGCCCTGTGTGTGTGTGTGTGTGTGTGTGTGTGTGTGTGTGTGTGTGTGTGTGTGTGTGTGTGTGTGTGTGTGTGTGTGTGTGTGTGTGTGTGTGTGTGTGTGTGTGTGTGTGTGTGTGTGTGTGTGTGTGTGCGTGCGTGCGTGCGTGCGTGCGTGCGTGCGTGCGTGCGTGTGTGTGTGTGTGTCTAAGTGTGTGTAATCCATCTGCTAATTAAGAAATAAAATCCAGGCTAAGGCTAATAAATGCCAACTAATTGTCTCAGGCTGACAGGGGACAGGAGACAGGAGACAGGGGACAGGGGACAGGAGACAGGAGACAGGGGACAGGGGACAGGAGACAGGAGACAGGGGTTCAGGGGGCAGGAGACAGGAGTTCAGGGGACAGGAGACAGGGAACAAGGGACATGGGTTCAGGAGACAGGGGACAAGAGACAGGAGACAGGGGTTCATGAGACAGGGGACAAGATACAGGGGTTCAGGAGACAGGGGACAGGAGACAAGGGTTCAGGAGACAGGGGACAAGAGACAGGGGACTGGAGACAGGGGACCGGGGACAGGAGACAGGGGACAGAAGACAGGGGTTCAGGAGACAGGAGACAGGGGACATGAGTTCAGGGGACAGGAGACAGGGGACAGGAGACAGGGGTTCAGGAGACAGGGGACAGGAGACAGGGGACAGGAGACATGGGACAGGGGACGGGGTTCAGGAGACAGGGGACAAGAGACAGGGGACAGGAGACAGGGGACCGGGGACAGGAGACAGTGGTTCAGGAGACAGGGGACAGGAGACATGGGACAGGAGACAGGGGACAGGAGACAGGGGTTCAGGAGACAGGAGACAGGGGACAGGGGACATGGGAAAGGAGACAGGGGTTCAGGAGACAGGAGACAGTGGACATGAGTTCAGGGGACAGGATCCAGGGGACAGGAGACAAGGGACAGGAGACAAGGGACAGGGGACAGGAGACTGGAGACAGGGGACAATGGCACAGCCAGAAGAGGACTGGCCACCCCACATAACCTGGTTCCTCTCTAGGTTTATAATCTCTACCCGGCACAGCCAGAAGAGGACTGGCCACCCCACATAGCCTGGTTCCTCTCAAGGTTTCTTCCTAGGTTCTGGCCTTTCTAGGGAGTTTTTCCTAGCCACCGTGCTTCTACACCTGCATTGCTTGCTGTTTGGGGTTTTAGGCTGTGTTTCTGTACAGCACTTTGAGATATCAGCTGATGTACGAAGGGCTATATAAATACATTTGATTTGATTTGATTTGAACTCTGACCTCCCATCGATGGCAGAACAAATGAACTCTGACCTCCCATCGATGGCAGAACAAATTAACTCTGACCTCCCATCGATGGCAAAGCAAATGAACTCTGACCTCCCATCGATGGCAGAACAAATGAACTCTGACCTCCCATCGATGGCAGAACAAATGAACTCTGACCTCCCATCGATGGCAGAACAAATGAACTCTGACCTCCCATCGATGGCAGAACAAATGAACTCTGACCTCCCATCGATGGCAGAACAAATGAACTCTGACCTCCCATCGATGGCAAAGCAAATGACCTCTGACCTCCCATCGATGGCAGAACAAATGAACTCTGACCTCCCATCGATGGCAGAACAAATGAACTCTGACCTCCCATCGATGGCAGAACAAATGAACTCTGACCTCCCATCGATGGCAGAACAAATGAACTCTGACCTCCCATGGATGGCAGAACAAATGAACTCTGACCTCCCATCGATGGCAGAACAAATGAACTCTGACCTCCCATGGATGGCAGAACAAATGAACTCTGACCTCCCATCGATGGCAGAACAAATGAACTCTGACCTCCCATGGATGGCAGAACAAATTAACTCTGACCTCCCATGGATGGCAGAACAAATGAACTCTGACCTCCCATCGATGGCATAACAAATGAACTCTGACCTCCCATCGATGGCAGAACAAATGAACTCTGACCTCCCATCGATGGCAGAACAAATGAACTCTGACCTCCCATGGATGGCAGAACAAATGAACTCTGACCTCCCATGGATGGCAGAACAAATGAACTCTGACCTCCCATGGATGGCAGAACAAATGAACTCTGACCTCCCATGGATGGCAGAACAAATGAACTCTGACCTCCCATGGATGGCAGAACAAATGAACTCTGACCTCCCATGGATGGCAGAACAAATGAACTCTGACCTCCCATGGATGGCAGAACAAATGAACTCTGACCTCCCATGGATGGCAGAACAAATGAACTCTGACCTGCCATGGATGGCAGAACAAATGAACTCTGACCTCCCATGGATGGCAGAACAAATGAACTCTGACCTCCCATGGATGGCAGAACAAATGAACTCTGACCTCCCGTGGATGGCAGAACAAATGAACTCTGACCTCCCATGGATGGCAGAACAAATGAACTCTGACCTCCCATCGATGGCAGAACAAATGAACTCTGACCTCCCATCGATGGCAGAACAAATGAACTCTGACCTCCCATGGATGGCAGAACAAATGAACTCTGACCTCCCATCGATGGCAGAACAAATGAACTCTGACCTCCCATCGATGGCAGAACAAATGAACTCTGACCTCCCATGGATGGCAGAACAAATGAACTCTGACCTCCCATTGATGGCAGAACAAATGAACTCTGACCTCCCATCGATGGCAGAACAAATGAACTCTGACCTCCCATCGATGGCAGAACAAATGAACTCTGACCTCCCATCGATGGCAGAACAAATGACCTCTGACCTCCCATCGATGGCAGAACAAATGACCTCTGACCTCCCATCGATGGCAGAACAAATGACCTCTGACCTCCCATCGATGGCAGAACAAATTAAGTCTAGAGATTTTTTTAAAAAGCCAGAAATGAAAAAGGAGAAAAACACCAAATGATTTTGAAAGCCATTGATGGGTTTGCAGTGTATTATGGGTAATTGACATCAATCAGGAGAATGGAGCTGTCGTGACAACCTCCTCTATTCACTCTCTTCCCCACAGGGGCTCTGGTCAAAAGTCATGTTAAGAGTATAGTGTAGGATGCAGCAGGATGCAGCCTATCAAGCTCTGAGTGGAGTCTGGAAGGCATATCTCTCACTCTCTCCACCTCTGTGGGTGGAGTTGAGTTGTCCTTGAGATGCAATGCAGCAGACTAGGAGATGACGGGCTGGATCAATAGCACCAGGAACAAGTGGTGTAATCATGGAGGATGCAGCATTGACCTGGCTGGTTAAAGGCATCACTTATTTATGAATAGAGAACAGTTTACTTTAAATATAATGTTGATTTTTCCAGTTATAGTTATATATTGACGAGAGAGAGAGAGAGAGAGGGAGAGAGAGAGAGAGAGAGAGAGAGAGAGAGAGAGAGAGAGAGAGAGAGAGAGAGAGAGAGAGAGAGAGAGAGAGAGAGAGAGAGAGAGAGAGAGAGAGAGAGAGGGACATGGGGAACACAGAGAGAGAGAGAGAGAGAGACAGGGAGAGACAGAGAGACAGAGAGAGAGGGACATGGGGAAGAGAGAGAGAGAGAGAGAGAGAGGGAGAGAGAAGGAGAGAGAGACAGAGAGAGAGAGAGCGAAAGAGATAAAGAGAGAGAGAGACAGAGAGAGAGAGAGAGAGAGATCTAATCTACTGTAATCTACCTGGTGTGTGTAGCAGACTGGGCCAATTAGAACATAGTATTAGTGGTTGAGCTGGTGCTATTCATTAACATTGACAAGCTGTTTGAGGAGACCCTCGAGACACCTGGGTCGTCACACACTAAGACCCACCAACGCTACGTGACCAGAATACTGATCAGAACAGAACCGGAGACAGCTCTGTGTGTGTCGGACGTGTGTGTGTGTGTGTGTGAACCGGAGACAGTTCACCTGGGGCAGTTAACAGGCTAGCCATGTTCACATTGTACTAACATAAGTATCTCTGTCTCTCTCTCTCTGTCTCTATGTCTCTCTCGCTCTGTCTCTCTCTCTCTGTCTCTCTCTCCCTCTCTCTCTGTCTCTCTCTCTCTCTCTCTCTGTCTCTCTCTCTCTCTCGCTCTGTCTCTCTCTATGTCTCTCTCTGTCTCTCTCTCTCCGTCTCTCTCTCTCTCTGTCTCTCTCTGTCTCTCTCTGTCTATCTATCTCTCTGTTTATCTCTCTCTCCCTCTGAGGGTTTATAAGGACTAATGTCATTCATGTTGTAGTACATCGCTGAATGGTTAGTGGAGAGCCCTTTCTGTTGCCTCCACAATCCAGCATCCCTCCCTGGCCAAGTGGACTGACAGGACTGTATCAGCACTGTGCACCTTGCTTTAATGCCCTAGATGAGGTTATACATACAACACTCAGCTCAGTGACTTTCAGGGACAATGGAGAGATGGAGAGAACCAGAGAGAGAGATGGAGGGGGAGAGATGGAGGGAACCGGAGAGAGAGATGGAGGGGGAGAGATTGGAAGAGAGAGAGAGAGAAAGAGAAAGATGGAGAGAACCGGAGAGAGCGATGGAGAATACCGGAGAGAGCGATGAAGAATACCGGAGAGAGAGATGGAGAATACCGGAGAGAGAGATGGAGAATACCGGAGAGAGAGATGGAGAATACCGGAGAGAGCGATGAAGAGAGCGAGAGAAAGAGAGAGATGGAGAACACTGGAGAGAGAGGGAGAACACTGGAGAGAGAGGGGGAGAGAGAGAGGGAGAGAGATGGAGAACACTGGAGAGAAGGAGAGAGCCAGAAGAGGACTTTAGTTCTGCTCTATTTTCCTTCAGCCCAGGAAACCAGATGAGAGACAGAAAATATCACTTCAAACCAAAACAAATCTGAGCTCAACAGAAATAAATAGATGAAAGGATCAAAGATGAAGGAGCAGAAGGAGGAGGAGGGAGAGGAGGAGGGAGAGGAGGAGGGAGAGGAGGAGGAGGAAGGAGGAGGAGGGAGATGAGGAGGAGGAAGGAGGAGGATGAGGAGGAGGGAGAGGAGGAGGAGGGAGAGGAGGAGGATGAGGAGGAGGGAGAGGAGGAGGGGGAAAAGGAGGAGGAGGAGGAGGTGGAGGGAGAGGAGGAGGAGAAAGGTATAGGTGGAGGGAGAGGAGGAGGGAGAGGAGGAGGAGGAGGAGGAGGTGGAGGGAGAGGAGGAGGAGAAAGGTATAGGTGGAGGGAGAGGAGGAGGGAGAGGAGGAGGAGGAGGAGGAGGTGGAGGGAGAGGAGGAGGAGGAGGAAGAAGGAGAGGAGAGGAGGAAGAGTAGAAGGAGAAGGAGGAGGAGGAACAAGGAGAAGGGCTAGGAGGAGTAGGACATAGAAGACCACAGAAACAAGAGGACTAGGCGGAGTAGGGCATAGAAGACCAGATTTTAGAAGAGGACTAGGAGGAGTAGGACATAGAAGACCAGAGAAACAAGAGGACTAGGGAAGAGAACCAGGGAAGAGGAGAATAAGGAACATTACGGGGGTTGTTGGGAGAGGTTTTGTGGTGCTTGGAGGCCTGGTGTCTCTGCGACTGGTCAGGATGGTAGGTGTTATAGTGTTGGTAGGGGAGGAAGTTGCTGTTGTTGTTGGCTGAGGAGGACTCCCAGGGAAGGGTCCGCGTGCTTCTCTGCACCTTGACTGATCACAAACAGAGAGAAGCACCACAGGGGATAAGGAGGGGGGAACAAGGTGAATGAAACAAGGGTAAACCATGGGTGAGAGGGGGGGGGGGGGGGGGGGTAAATACATCAAGGTAAATGTGTTCAGTCCATCAGTGGTTTTCAGGAGGATATCAAATATTATTTGATTGGGATACAGGGGGCACAGACGTAAGTTAAATCAAGGTGCCCAGTCGTCCTATTGACTTTTCATGGAGGCTTCTAGAAGGGATCACTAAACAATAACTGACTCTTAACAGATTCCAGAGTTAGAGTACATGGTGAATTAACAGACTCCAGAGTTAGAGTACATGGTGAATTAACAGACTCCAGAGTTAGAGTACATGGTGAATTAACAGACTCCAGAGTTAGAGTACATGGTGAATTAACAGACTCCAGAGTTAGAGTACATGGTGAATTAACAGACTCCAGAGTTAGAGTACATGGTGAATTAACAGACTCCAGAGTTAGAGTACATGGTGAATTAACAGACTCCAGAGTTAGAGTACATGGTGAATTAACAGACTCCAGAGTTAGAGTACATGGTGAATTAACAGACTCCAGAGTTAGAGTACATGGTGAATTAACAGACTCCAGAGTTAGAGTACATGGTGAATTAACAGACTCCAGAGTTAGAGTACATGGTGAATTAACAGACTCCAGAGTTAGAGTACATGGTGAATTAACAGACTCCAGAGTTAGAGTACATGGTGAATTAACAGACTCCAGAGTTAGAGTACATGGTGAATTAACAGACTCCAGAGTTAGAGTACATGGTGAATTAACAGACTCCAGAGTTAGAGTACATGGTGAATGAATCAGTCTTATTGTCTGGCAGGACATCATCATTTCTAAATGAATTACAACGCGTCAAAACTTCAAATACCCCTTCCTTCAAAACGTCATCCTATTCCTTTTATAGTGCATTCATTTGGACCAGGGACCAAAGTTGATTTATTTTTACCTTATTTAACTAGGCAAGTCAGTTAAGAACAAATTCTTATTTTCAATGACGGCCTAGGAACAGTGGGTTAACTGCCTGTTCAGGGGAAGAACGACAGATTTGTACCTTGTCAGCTCGGGGGTTTGAACTTGCAACCTTCCGATTACTAGTCCAACGCTCTGACCACTAGGCTACGCTGCCTCTAACCACTAGGCTACCCTGCCTCTGACCACTAGGCTACCTGCCTCTAACCACTAGGCTACCTGCCTCTAACCACTAGGCTATCTGCCTCTAACCACTAGGCTACCTGCCTCTAACCACAAGGCTACCTGCCTCTAACCACAAGGCTACCTGCCTCTAACCACTAGGCCACCCAACGCTCTAACCACTAGGCTACCCTGCCTCTAACCACTAGGCTACCTGCCTCTAACCACTAGGCTACCTGCCTCTAACCACTAGGCTACCTACCTCTAACCACAAGGCTACCTGCCTCTAACCACTAGGCTACCTGCCTCTAACCACTAGGCTACCTGCCTCTAACCACTAGGCTACCCTTCCTCTAACCACTAGGCTACCTGCCTCTAACCACTAGGCTACCTGCCTCTAACCACTAGGCTACCCTGCCTCTAACCACAAGGCTACCTGCCTCTAACCACTGGGCTACCTGCCTCTAACCACTAGGCTACCTGCCTCTAACCACTAGGCTACCCTGCCTCTAACCACTAGGCTACCTGCCTCTAACCACTAGGCTACCTGCCTCTAACCACTAGGCTACCCTGCCTCTAACCACAAGGCTACCTGCCTCTAACCACTGGGCTACCTGCCTCTAACCACTAGGCTACCTGCCTCTAACCACAAGGCTACCTGCCTCTAACCACTAGGCTACCTGCCTCTAACCACAAGGCTACCCTGCCTCTAACCACAAGGCTACCTGCCTCTAACCACTGGGCTACCTGTCGCCCCAAGTAGTGCACTACAAATATATATATGTTGCCATTTGGGACACAGACAGTGATTGCTATTGGAATCCCTGTTACTGTCAAGCTTTGTTCACATTGGCTGTTTGAAGTGACTCAAATCCAATTGTGGATAATATCACACAAAAGGACATTGAAAATGACAACGTCCGTTCTCCCCATTATCACAGATGGCTTAGTGTGATTGGCTGCTTGGCTTGTCTGTCATGTATGTCATCCTATCAGGGGGAAACTGGACTCTGATCCACCCCCCCCTAGCTCCGCTCCAGAATACACTAGTATCTTATCGCATCAGAAAACACCAGACAGAGAAAACGTTGGATTTCACCAGAAATCTACACACCTTTTCCCAAAGAACCGTTATTATTGTCATAAACTTTAGATAAATGTCTCAGAGGGTAACTGAGGCGTTATCGTAAAGGCAGTGTGAGAGATACGCTGTCTGGGTCTGGGTCTTTTCATAAAGCCTGTGTTATAATCCTCAGATCCAACAGGAACCCTGGGCTGTGTCCAAATGGCACCCTATTCCCTATATATAGTGCACTACTTTAGACCAGAGGCGTATTACCTATATAGTGCACTACTTTAGACCAGAGCCCTATTCCATATATAGTGCACTACTTTAGACCAGAGCCCTATTCCCTATATAGTACACTACTTTAGACCAGAGCCCTATTCCCTGTATAGTGCACAACTTTAGACCAGAGCCCTATTCCCTATATAGTGCACTACTTTAGACCAGAGCCCTATTCCCTATATAGTGCACTACATTAGATGTATTACTATGTAGGTAATGGGGTTACCATGTGGGATGTAGTGCTGGTCTCCAAATCCCCCAGGTACATGATACTGATCAACCAAGCTTCATACTGCTCCTAGAAATGTCACCTGTACTCAGAGATTTAAACCTACAGATTATAGAACAGAGCAGTAGTGGTTGGATAATCTGTTTGTGTGTGTGTGTGTGTGTGTGTGTGTGTGTGTGTGTGTGTGTGTGTGTGTGTGTGTGTGTGTGTGTGTGTGTGTGTAGGCTTGTGTGTGTAGGCTTGTGTGTGTGTGTGTGTGTGTGTGTGTGTGTGTGTGTGTATGTGTGTAGGCGTGTGTGTGTGTGTGTGTGTGTGTGTGTGTGTGTGTGTAGGCGTGTGTGTGTGTGTAGGCGTGTGTGTGTGTGTGTGTGTGTGTGTGTGTGTGTAGGTGTGTGTAGGTGTGTGTAGGCGTGTGTGTGTGTGTGTGTGTGTGTGTGTGTGTGTGTGTGTGTGTGTTTAATCTCCTCTCCTCTGTTCTATTCACTATCTGGTATTAAAGGACAGTTGAAACAACTAACTGTGTCTCTCTGTCTGTTCACCTGTCAATACAAATCACTATTACTACTCTCAGCTCCAATGAAAACCTGAGCAGCAGATATAGTAATACTACCTGATTACTAGACTAGTAGATATAGTATTATTACCTGGTTACAATACTAGTAGATATAGTATTACTATCTGATTACTAGACTAGTAGATATAGTATTACTACCTGGTTAGTCATTACTAGACTAGTATATATAGTAATACTACCTGATTACAATACTAGTAGATATAGTATTACTATCTGATTACTAGACCAGTATATATAGTATTACTATCTGATTACTAGACCAGTATATATAGTATTACTATCTGATTAGTCATTACTAGACTAGGAGATATAGTATTACTACCTGATTAGTCATTACTAGACTAGGAGATATAGTATTACTACCTGATTACTAGACTAGTTGATATAGTATTACTACCTGATTAGTCATTACTAGACTAGGAGATATAGTATTACTACCTGATTACAATACTAGTAGATATAGTATTACTATCTGATTACTAGACTAGTAGTTATAGTATTACTATCTGATTACTAGACTAGTAGTTATAGTATTACTATCTGATTACTAGACTAGTTGATATAGTATTACTATCTGATTACTAGACTAGTAGATATAGTATTACTATCTGATTACTAGACTAGTAGTTATAGTATTACTATCTGATTACTAGACTAGTAGTTATAGTATTACTATCTGATTACTAGACTAGTTGATATAGTATTACTATCTGATTACTAGACTAGTAGATATAGTATTACTACCTGGTTAGTCATTACTAGACTAGTAGATATAGTATTACTACCTGATTACAATACTAGTAGATATAGTATTACTACCTGGTTAGTCATTACTAGACTAGTAGATATAGTATTACTACCTGATTACAATACTAGTAGATATAGTATTACTACCTGGTTAGTCATTACTAGACTAGTTGATATAGTATTACTATCTGATTACTAGACTAGTAGATATAGTATTACTACCTGGTTAGTCATTACTAGACTAGTTGATATACTATTACTATCTGATTAGTCATTACCAGACTAGTAGATATAGTATTACTACCTGGTTAGTCATTACTAGACTAGTAGATATAGTATTACTACCTGATTACTAGACTAGTTGATATAGTATTACTACCTGATTAGTCATTACTAGACTAGTAGATATAGTATTACGACCTGATTAGTCATTACTAGACTAGTAGATATAGTATTACTACCTGATTACTAGACTAGTTGATATAGTATTACTACCTGATTACAATACTAGTAGATATAGTATTACGACCTGGTTAGTCATTACTAGACTAGTAGATATAGGATTACTATCTGATTAGTCATTACTAGACTAGTAGATATAGCATTACTACCTGATTACTAGACTAGTTGATATAGTATTACTATCTGATTAGTCAATACTAGACTAGTTGATATAGTATTACTACCTGATTACAATACTAGTAGATATAGTATTACTACCTGGTTAGTCATTACTAGACTAGTAGATATAGTATTACTACCTGGTTAGTCATTACTAGACTAGTAGATATAGTATTACTACCTGGTTAGTCATTACTAGACTAGTAGATATAGTATTACTACCTGATTACTAGACTAGTTGATATAGTATTACTACCTGGTTAGTCATTACTAGACTAGTAGATATAGTATTACTACCTGATTACTAGACTAGTAGATATAGTATTACTACCTGATTACTAGACTAGTTGATATAGTATTACTATCTGATTAGTCATTATTAGACTATTTGATATAGTATTACTACCTGATTACTAGACTAGTAGATATAGTATTACTACCTGATTACTAGACTAGTTGATATAGTATTACTATCTGATTAGTCATTACTAGACTAGTTGATATAGTATTACTACCTGGTTAGTCATTACTAGACTAGTAGATATAGTATTACTACCTGGTTAGTCATTACTAGACTAGTAGATATAGTATTACTACCTGGTTAGTCATTACTAGGCTAGTTGATATAGTATTACTACCTAATTACTAGACTAGTTGATATAGTATTACTACCTGGTTAGTCATTACTAGACTAGTAGATATAGTATTACTACATGGTTAGTCATTACTAGACTAGTAGATATAGTATTACTACCTGATTACTAGACTAGTTGATATAGTATTACTACCTGGTTAGTTATTACTAGACTAGTAGATATAGTATTACTACCTGGTTAGTCATTACTAGACTCTCTCGCACATGCAGTACATATTACAGGAGCTCTTCAGTAAAAACAACCCAGAGGCCTTAGGTGTGTTCATCAGTTCCGTGTTCGGGGCCCTTGAGGTTCAGTCTGGTCTGGTGGTGGGGTTAGGGGTCAGGGTTAGGGTCAATACCGTGTTCAGGGACCTTGAGGGCCAGTCTGGTCTGGTGGTGGGGTTAGGGGTCAGGGTTAGGGTCAATACCGTGTTCAGGGCCCTTGAGGGCCAGTCTGGTCTGGTGGTGGGGTTAGGGGTCAGGGGTTAGGGTCAATACCGTGTTCGGGGCCCTTGAGGGCCAGCCTGGTCTGGTGGTGGGGTTAGGGGTCAGGGTTAGGGTCAGTACCGTGTTCAGGGCCCTTGAGGGCCAGTCTGGTCTGGTGGTGGGGTTAGGGGTCATGGGTTAGGGAAAGGGTCAGTACCGTGTTCAGGGCCCTTGAGGGCCAGCCTGGTCTGGTGGTGGGGTTAGGGGTCAGGGTTAGGGTCAGTACCGTGTTCAGGGCCCTTGAGGGCCAGCCTGGTCTGGTGGTGGGGCAGGATCTCCATCTTGACGTGTTCACAGGCGCTGGCGAGCAGCTGGGTGGCCTCGGCCAAGGTACAGTACTCCATACTGGTACCGTCCACAGACAGGATGTGGTCACCCGCGTGCAGCGCCCCGCACCTACAGAGAGATGACATCACTTCTTGTTAGAATGGAATTTTTTTAGGGGGCATTCTAAAATACTCCTTATATAGGGCCCAATTCAGACTTGAGATAAGTAGACTTAAATTAACACGGACTTAAGTTTAAAAAAATACTTATATAGGGCCCAATTCAGACTTGAGGTAAGTAGACTTATGTTTTTTTTTTATACTTAATTCCATGTTAAGTCAACTTATCTCAAGTCTGAATAGGGCCTACAGTACATATGGGAAATAATGGGCAATTTGAGGTGCAGATTTCTACTTCCAATCCCATCCCCTGTTGACTCAGACTTGGAGATATGTGAGAGTATGAGTGAGAGAGTGAGAGAGAGAGAGAGAGAGAGAGAGAGAGAGAGAGAGAGAGAGAGAGAGAGAGAGCGAGAGAGCGAGAGAGCGAGGGGGAGGGAGAGAGAGAGAGAGATACACAGAGAGAGAGAGAGATACAGAGAGA
>NW_027258037.1:127500-152500 GCF_045791955.1 Oncorhynchus clarkii lewisi
TGGTGATATTTACAAAATATATATACAAAGATCTGACTTCAAAATGTCAGCATTAAAAAGAAAAAGCCTCTCTACAGGTATAACCTGTCTGAACCAATAAAGCACAGCTGGGGTGTACCAGGCTAAGACACAGCCTCCCCTTAGTTACCCAACAGCTGGGGTGTACCAGGCTAAGATACAGCCTCCCCTTAGTTACCCAACAGCTGGGGTGTACCAGGCTAAGACACAGCCTCCCCTTAGTTACCCAACAGCTGGGGTGTACCAGGCTAAGATACAGCCTCCCCTTAGTTACCCAACAGCTGGGGTGTACCAGGCTAAGACACAGCCTCCC
The DNA here is from genome assembly GCF_045791955.1 of Oncorhynchus clarkii lewisi. Taxonomy (NCBI): domain Eukaryota; kingdom Metazoa; phylum Chordata; class Actinopteri; order Salmoniformes; family Salmonidae; genus Oncorhynchus; species Oncorhynchus clarkii. Next base: position 127,832 of record NW_027258037.1, read on the forward strand.
CTTAGTTACCCAACAGCTGGGGTGTACCAGGCTCAGATACAGCCTCCCCTTAGTTACCCAACAGCTGGGGTGTACCAGGCTCAGATACAGCCTCTCCTTAGTTACCAAACAGCTGGGGTGTACCAGGCTCAGATACACCTCCCCTTAGTTACCAAATAGCTGGGGTGTACCAGGCTAAGACACAGCCTCCCCTTAGTTACCCAACAGCTGGGGTGTAACAGGCTCAGATACACCTCCCCTTAGTTACCCAACAGCTGGGGTGTACCAGGCTCAGATACAGCCTCCCCTTAGTTACCCAACAGCTAGGGTGTACCAGGCTCAGATACAGCCTCCCCTTAGTTACCCAACAGCTGGGGTGTACCAGGCTCAGATACAGCCTCCCCTTAGTTACCCAACAGCTGGGGTGTACCAGGCTCAGATACAGCCTCCCCTTAGTTACCCAACAGCTAGGGTGTACCAGGCTCAGATACAGCCTCCCCTTAGTTACCCAACAGCTGGGGTGTACCAGGCTCAGATACACCTCCCCTTAGTTACCCAACAGCTGGGGTGTACCAGGCTCAGAACACCTCCCCTTAGTTACCCAACAGCTGGGGTGTACCAGGCTCAGATACACCTCCCCTTAGTTACCCAACAGCTGGGGTGTACCAGGCTCAGATACACCTCCCCTTAGTTACCCAACAGCTGGGGTGTACCAGGCTCAGATACACCTCCCCTTAGTTACCCAACAGCTGGGGTGTACCAGGCTAAGATACACCTCCCCTTAGTTACCCAACAGCTGGGGTGTACCAGGCTCAGATACACCTCCCCTTAGTTACCCAACAGCTGGGGTGTACCAGGCTCAGATACAGCCTCCCCTTAGTTACCCAACAGCTGGGGTGTACCAGGCTCAGATACACCTCCCCTTAGTTACCCAACAGCTGGGGTGTACCAGGCTCAGATACAGCCTCCCCTTAGTTACCCAACAGCTGGAGTGTACCAGGCTAAGATACAGCCTCCCCTTAGTTACCAAACAGCTGGGGTGTACCAGGCTCAGATACAGCCTCCCCTTAGTTACCCAACAGCTGGGGTGTACCAGGCTCAGATACACCTCCCCTTAGTTACCCAACAGCTGGGGTGTACCAGGCTCAGATACAGCCTCCCCTTAGTTACCCAACAGCTGGGGTGTACCAGGCTCAGATACACCTCCCCTTAGTTACCCAACAGCTGGGGTGTACCAGGCTCAGACACAGCCTCCCCTTAGTTACCCAACAGCTGGGGTGTACCAGGTTCAGGTACAGCCTCCCCTTAGTTACCCAACAGCTGGGGTGTACCAGGCTCAGATACAGCCTCCCCTTAGTTACCTACACCACTCCCCTTATTCTGGTCTCTACACCCCTCACCCCTCCCCTTATATTGGTCTCTACACCCCTCCCCTTATTCTGGTCTCTACACCCCTCCCCTTATTCTGGACTCTACACCCCTCACCCCTCCCCTTATTCTGGTCTCTACACCCCTCCCCTTATTCTGGTCTCTACACCACTCCCCTTATTCTGGTCTCTTCAGCCCTCACCCCTCCCATTATTCTGGTCTCTAAACCCCACCCCTTATTCTGGTCTCTACACCCCTCCCCTTATTATGGTCTCTACACCCCTCACCCCTCCCCTTATTCTGGTCTCTACACCCCTCTCCTTATTCTGGTCTCTACACCCCTCACCCCTCCCCTTATTCTGGTCTCTACACCCCTCACCCCTCCCATTATTCTGGTCTCTACACCCTTCCCCTTATTCTGGTCTCTACACCACTCACCCCTCCCATTATTCTGGTCTCTACACCCCTCCCCTTATTCTGGTCTCTACACCCCTCCCCTTATTCTGGTCTCTACACCCCTCCCCCCTCCCATTATTCTGGTCTCTACACCACTCACCCCTCCCCTTACTCTGGTCTCTACACCCCACCCCTTATTCTGGTCTCTACCCCCTCCCCTTATTCTGGTCTCTACACCCCTCCCCTTATTCTGGTCTCTACACGCCTCCCCTTATTCTGGTCTCTACACCCCTCCCCTTACTCTGGTGTCTACACCTCTCTCCTTATTCTGGTCTCTACACCCCTCCCCATATTCTAGTCTCTACACCCCTCCCCTTATTCTGGTCTCTACACCCTTTCCCTTATTCTGGTCTCTACACCCCTTCCCTTATTCTGGTCTCTACACCCCTCCCCTTATTCTGGTCTCTACACCCCTCCCATTATTCTGGACTCTACACCCCTCACCCCTCCCCTTATTCTGGTCTCTACACCCCTCCCCTTATTCTGGTCTCTACAGCCCTCCCCTTACTCTGGTGTCTACACCCCTCCCCTTATTCTGGTCTCTACACCCCTCCCCTTATTCTGGTCTACACAACCCTCCCCTTATTCTGGACTCTACACCCCTCACCCCTCCACTTATTCTGGACTCTACACCCCTCACCCCTCCCCTTATTCTGGTATCTACACCCCTCCCCTTATTCTGGTCTCTACACCCCTCCCCTTATTCTGGTCTCTACACCCCTCACCCCTCCCCTTATTCTGGTCTCTACACCCCTCCCCTTATTCTGGTCTCTACACCACTCACCCCTCCCCTTATTCTGGTCTCTACACCCCTCACCCCTCCCATTATTCTGGTCTCTACACCCTTCCCCTTATTCTGGTCTCTACACCACTCACCCCTCCCATTATTCTGGTCTCTACACCCCTCCCCTTATTCTGGTCTCTACACCCCTTCCCTTATTCTGGTCTCTACACCCCTCCCCTTATTCTGGTCTCTACACCCCTCCCCTTATTCTGGACTCTACACCCCTCACCCCTCCCCTTATTCTGGTCTCTACACCCCTCCCCTTATTCTGGTCTCTACAGCCCTCCCCTTACTCTGGTGTCTACACCCCTCCCCTTATTCTGGTCTCTACACCCCTCCCCTTATTCTGGTCTCCACACCCCTCCCCTTATTCTGGACTCTACACCCCTCACCCCTCCACTTATTCTGGACTCTACACCCCTCACCCCTCCCCTTATTCTGGTATCTACACCCCTCCCCTTATTCTGGTCTCTACACCCCTCCCCTTATTCTGGTCTCTACACCCCTCACCCCTCCCCTTATTCTGGTCTCTACACCCCTCCCCTTATTCTGGTCTCTACACCCCTCACCCCTCCCCTTATTCTGGTCTCTACACCCCTCACCCCTCCCATTATTCTGGTCTCTACACCCTTCCCCTTATTCTGGTCTCTACACCACTCACCCCTCCCATTATTCTGGTCTCTACACCCCTCCCCTTATTCTGGTCTCTACACCCCTCCCCTTATTCTGGTCTCTACACCCCTCCCCCCTCCCATTATTCTGGTCTCTACACCACTCACCCCTCCCCTTACTCTGGTCTCTACACCCCACCCCTTATTCTGGTCTCTACCCCCTCCCCTTATTCTGGTCTCTACACCCCTCCCCTTATTCTGGTCTCTACACGCCTCCCCTTATTCTGGTCTCTACACCCCTCCCCTTATTCTGGTCTCTACACGCCTCCCCTTATTCTGGTCTCTACACCCCACCCCTTATTCTGGTCTCTACCCCCTCCCCTTATTCTGGTCTCTACACCCCTCCCCTTATTCTGGTCTCTACACGCCTCCCCTTATTCTGGTCTCTACACCCCTCCCCATATTCTAGTCTCTACACCCCTCCCCTTATTCTGGTCTCTACACCTTTTCCCTTATTCTGGTCTCTACACCCCTTCCCTTATTCTGGTCTCTACACCCCTCCCCTTATTCTGGTCTCTACACCCCTCCCCTTATTCTGGTCTCTACACCCCTCCCCTTATTCTGGACTCTACACCCCTCACCCCTCCCCTTATTCTGGTCTCTACACCCCTCCCCTTATTCTGGTCTCTACAGCCCTCCCCTTACTCTGGTGTCTACACTCCTCCCCTTATTCTGGTCTCTACACCCCTCCCCTTATTCTGGTCTCCACACCCCTCCCCTTATTCTGGACTCTACACCCCTCACCCCTCCACTTATTCTGGACTCTACACCCCTCACCCCTCCCCTTATTCTGGTATCTACACCCCTCCCCTTATTCTGGTCTCTACACCCCTCCCCTTATTCTGGTCTCTACACCCCTCACCCCTCCCCTTATTCTGGTCTCTACACCCCTCCCCTTATTCTGGTCTCTACACCCCTCACCCCTCCCCTTATTCTGGTCTCTACACCCCTCACCCCTCCCATTATTCTGGTCTCTACACCCTTCCCCTTATTCTGGTCTCTACACCACTCACCCCTCCCATTATTCTGGTCTCTACACCCCTCCCCTTATTCTGGTCTCTACACCCCTTCCCTTATTCTGGTCTCTACACCCCTCCCCTTATTCTGGTCTCTACACCCCTCCCCTTATTCTGGACTCTACACCCCTCACCCCTCCCATTATTCTGGTCTCTACACCCCTCCCCTTATTCTGGTCTCTACACCCCTCCCCTTATTCTGGTCTCTACACCCCTCACCCCTAAACCCCACCCCTTATTCTGGTCTCTACACCCCTCTGGTCTCTACACACCCCTCCCCTTATTCTGGTCTCCACACCCCTCCCCTTATTCTGGACTCTACACCCCTCACCCCTCCACTTATTCTGGACTCTACACCCCTCACCCCTCCCCTTATTCTGGTATCTACACCCCTCCCCTTATTCTGGTCTCTACACCCCTCCCCTTATTCTGGTCTCTACACCCCTCACCCCTCCCCTTATTCTGGTCTCTACACCCCTCCCCTTATTCTGGTCTCTACACCCCTCACACCTCCCCTTATTCTGGTCTCTACACCCCTCACCCCTCCCATTATTCTGGTCTCTACACCCTTCCCCTTATTCTGGTCTCTACACCACTCACCCCTCCCATTATTCTGGTCTCTACACCCCTCCCCTTATTCTGGTCTCTACACCCCTCCCCTTATTCTGGTCTCTACACCCCTCCCCCCTCCCATTATTCTGGTCTCTACACCACTCACCCCTCCCCTTACTCTGGTCTCTACACCCCACCCCTTATTCTGGTCTCTACCCCCTCCCCTTATTCTGGTCTCTACACCCCTCCCCTTATTCTGGTCTCTACACGCCTCCCCTTATTCTGGTCTCTACACCCCTCCCCTTATTCTGGTCTCTACACCCCTCCCCTTATTCTGGTCTCTACACGCCTCCCCTTATTCTGGTCTCTACACCCCACCCCTTATTCTGGTCTCTACCCCCTCCCCTTATTCTGGTCTCTACACCCCTCCCCTTATTCTGGTCTCTACACGCCTCCCCTTATTCTGGTCTCTACACCCCTCCCTCCCTTATTCTGGTCTCTACACCCCTCCCCTTATTCTGGTCTCTACACCCCTCCCCTTATTCTGGTCTCTACACCCCTCACCCCTCCCCTTATTCTGGTCTCTACACCTTTACAGCCCTCCCCTTACTCTGGTGTCTACACTCCCCCCTTATTCTGGTCTCTACACCCCTCCCCTTATTCTGGTCTCCACACCCCTCCCCTTATTCTGGACTCTACACCCCTCACCCCTCCACTTATTCTGGACTCTACACACCCTCCCCTTATTCTGGTGGTCTCTACAGCCCTCCCCTTACTCTGGTGTCTACACTCCTCCCCTTATTCTGGTCTCTACACCCCTCCCCTTATTCTGGTCTCCACATCTACACCCCTCCCCTTATTCTGGTATCTACACCCCTCCCCTTATTCTGGTCTCTACACCCCTCCCCTTATTCTGGTCTCTACACCCCTCACCCCTCCCCTTATTCTGGTCTCTACACCCCTCCCCTTATTCTGGTCTCTACACCCCTCACCCCTCCCCTTATTCTGGTCTCTACACCCCTCACCCCTCCCATTATTCTGGTCTCTACACCCTTCCCCTTATTCTGGTCTCTACACCACTCACCCCTCCCATTATTCTGGTCTCTACACCCCTCCCCTTATGCTGGTCTCTACACCCCTTCCCTTATTCTGGTCTCTACACCCCTCCCCTTATTCTGGTCTCTACACCCCTCCCCTTATTCTGGACTCTACACCCCTCACCCCTCCCCTTATTCTGGTCTCTACACCCCTCCCCTTATTCTGGTCTCTACAGCCCTCTCCTTACTCTGGTGTCTACACCCCTCCCCTTATTCTGGTCTCTACACCCCTCCCCTTATTCTGGTCTCCACACCCCTCCCCTTATTCTGGACTCTACACCCCTCACCCCTCCACTTATTCTGGACTCTACACCCCTCACCCCTCCCCTTATTCTGGTATCTACACCCCTCCCCTTATTCTGGTCTCTACACCCCTCCCCTTATTCTGGTCTCTACCCCTCACCCCTCCCCTTATTCTGGTCTCTACACCCCTCCCCTTATTCTGGTCTCTACACCCCTCACCCCTCCCCTTATTCTGGTCTCTACACCCCTCACCCCTCCCATTATTCTGGTCTCTACACCCTTCCCCTTATTCTGGTCTCTACACCGCTCACCCCTCCCATTATTCTGGTCTCTACACCCCTCCCCTTATTCTGGTCTCTACACCCCTCCCCTTATTCTGGTCTCTACACCCCTCCCCCCTCCCATTATTCTGGTCTCTACACCACTCACCCCTCCCCTTACTCTGGTCTCTACACCCCACCCCTTATTCTGGTCTCTACACCCCTCACCCCCCCCCCTCACCCCTCCCCTTATTCCCTACACCCCTCACCCCTCCCCTTATTCTGGTCTCTACACCCCTCATTCTGGTCTCTCTCTACACCCCTCCCCTACACCACTTATTCTGGTCTCTACACCCCACCCCTTATTCTGGTCTCTACCCCCTCCCCTTATTCTGGTCTCTACACCCCTCCCCTTATTCTGGTCTCTACACACCTCCCCTTATTCTGGTCTCTACACCCCTCCCCTTACTCTGGTGTCTACACCCCTCTCCGTATTCTGGTCTCTACACCCCTCCCCATATTCTAGTCTCTACACCCCTCCCCTTATTCTGGTCTCTACACCCTTTCCCTTATTCTGGTCTCTACACCCCGTCCCTTATTCCGGTCTCTACACCCCTCCCCTTATTCTGGTCTCTACACCCCTCCCCTTATTCTGGTCTCTACACCCCTCCCCTTATTCTGGACTCTACACCCCTCACCCCTCCCCTTATTCTGGTCTCTACACCCCTCCCCTTATTCTGGTCTCTACAGCCCTCCCCTTACTCTGGTGTCTACACCCCTCCCCTTATTCTGGTCTCTACACCCCTCCCATTATTCTGGTCTCCACACCCCTCCCCTTATTCTGGACTCTACACCCCTCACCCCTCCACTTATTCTGGACTCTACACCCCTCACCCCTCCCCTTATTCTGGTATCTACACCCCTCCCCTTATTCTGGTCTCTACACCCCTCCCCTTATTCTGGTCTCTACACCCCTCCCCTTACTCTGGTGTCTACACCCCTCCCCTTATTCTGGTCTCTACACCCCTCCCCTTATTCTGGTCTCTACACCCCTCACCCCTCCCCTTATTCTGGTCTCTACACCCCTCACCCCTCCCCTTATTCTGGTCTCTACACCCCTCCCCTTATTCTGGTCTCTACACCCCTCACCCCTCCCCTTATTCCGGTCTCTACATGTTCAATGATGCTTGAGACCCGACATGCCAAGAGTGTGCAAATCTGTCATCAAGGCAAAGGGTGGCTATTTTGAAGAATATAAAATGTAAAATATATTTTGATTTGTTTAACACTTTTTCGGTTCCTACATGATTCCATATGTGTTATTTCATAGTGTTGATGTCTTCACTGTTGTTCTACAATGTAGAAAATAGTCAAAATAAAGAAAAACCCTTGAATGAGTAGGTGTGTCCAAACTTTTGACTGGTACTATACTGTCACACACACTGAACACACACACCCTTCCGATCTTTCTATATAATCCACACGCTCAACAAAACAAACATTATCGTGTGTTTTCTTGCCTCTCAGAAGGGATGTTAATATAATACAAGCAGTAGGAAAACCCACAATTATTCAGGCAATTATTACCCCTCTGTCTCTCTCTCTCTCTCTCTCTCTCTCTCTCTATCTCTCTCTCTCTCTGTCTCTCTCTCTCTCTGTCTCTCTCTCTCTGTCTCTCTCTCTCTCTCTATGTCTGTCTCTCTCTCTCTCTCTCTCTCTGTCGCTCTCTCTCCCTCTGTCTTTCTCTCTTCCTGTCTGTCTCTCTGTCTCTCTCTCTCTGTCTCTCTCTCTCTCTCTCTCTGAACAGAGGTGTTGTTGATGTGCTAGCAGCTAACCTGTATTCCCCCACAGGCTTCTCTCTCTCTCCCCTCCTACACTATTATTTATCCTCTTCCATCCTCTCTCCCTCCCTCTCTCTCCCTCTTCCCCTCTCCCTCCCTCTCTCTCCCTCTACCCCTCTCTCTCTCCCTCCCTCTCTCTCCCTCTCTCTCTCTCCCTCTTCCCCATCACCATTCATCCAAGCAACAATCACCCAGTAACCATACCTCCCCCTGTCTCCCCTACATATCTATATACCCCTGTCTCCCCTACATATCTATATGCCCCTGTCCTCCCTGTATTTCCTACACATCATTCCCTCGTCTTCTCCTGTCTGTTCCTGCCCATGCTAAGAGCTATCTGATGAAAAATTAATGGGCTCACATTATTGATGCAGCCTGGAGATTGTTTCATTCATGATTGGTGATAAAACACTACCTTCCATCCCTCTACCTCTCCTCTCCTCCAGTCCTCTCCTCCATTCCTCTACCCCCATCTCTCTACCTCTCCTCTCCTCTCCTCCATCCCTCTACCTCTCCTCTCCTCCATTCCTCTACCCCCATCTCTCTACCTCTCCTCTCCTCTCATCCAGTCCTCTCCTCCATCCCTCTACCTCTCCTCTCCTCTAGTCATCTCCTCCATCCCTCTACCCCCATCTCTCTACCTCTCCTCTCCTCTAGTCCTCTCCTCCATTCCTCTACCCCATCTCTCTACCTCTCCTCTCCTCTCTACCTCTCCTTTCCTCTCATCCAGTCCTCTCCTCCATCTCTTTATCGCTCCTCTCCTCCAGTCCTCTCCTCCAGTCCTCTCATCCATCTCTCTACCCCATCCCTCTACCTCTCCTCTCCTCCATTCCTCTACCCCATCTCTCTACCTCTCCTCTCCTCCATCGCTCTACCTCTCCTCTCATCCAGTCTTCTCCTCCATCTCTCTACCTCTCCTCTCCTCCATCCCTCTACCTCTCCTCTCCTCCATCTCTCTACCTCTCCTCTCCTCCATCCCTCTACCCCATCTCTCTACCACTCCTCTCCTCCATCTCTCTACCTCTCCTCTCCTCCATCTCTCTACCTCTCCTTTCCTCCATCTCTCTACCTCTCCTCCATCTCTCTACCTCTCCTCTCCTCCAGTCCTCTCCTCCATCTCTCTACCACTCCTCTCCTCCAGTCCTCTCCTCCATCTCTCTACCTCTCCTCTCCTCCATCTCTCTACCGCTCCTCTCCTCCATCCCTCCATCTCTCTACCTCTCCTTCTCTCTTCTCCTCCACATCTCATTCTTCCTTCATAACTCATTTGTCTCTTCCAACTCCTTCCCTCCATCCTCACCTCAAACCTGCCTACCAGGAGGGAGAGAGACGTACTGATGAGACTGGCTGTGTGAGAATGGTGAACACCTCAAACCTGCCTACCAGGAGGGAGAGAGACGTACTGATGAGACTGGCTGTGTGAGAATGGTGAACACCTCAAACCTGCCTACCAGAAGGGAGAGAGATGTACTGATGAGACTGGCTGTGTGAGAATGTTACACGGTTTCTCATCACACACACACAACCACCAGCATAACCTGGCCACATCATCGCGTCATTGCGCATCGCTTCAGTGTCTGTCTCTCTCTGTGTGTGTCTGTGTGTGTGTGTGTGTGTGTAGTTTATGGGTGTATATTAGGGATTAATGGGCTTGCAATCTGGTGGTTCTTAATCGTTCTGCTTTTATCATGCCTGGGTCGCTCAGAGAGAAAACGTAAATTGTCTCCACGAGCAGATACCGTAAAGCTCTGTGTATAGGCTGTTTGATGGGACATACCGTAAATCTCTGTGTATAGGCACACACCTGTTTGTTGGGACATACCGTAAATCTCCGTGTATAGGCACACACCTGTTTGTTGGGACATACCGTAAATCTCTGTGTATAGGCACACACCTGTTTGTTGGGACATACCGTAAAGCTCTGTGTATAGGCACACACCTGTTTGTTGGGACATACCGTAAATCTCTGTGTATAGGCACACACCTGTTTGTTGGGACATACCGTAAATCTCTGTGTATAGGCTCACATATGTTTGTTGGGACATACCGTAAATCTCTGTGTATAGGCACACACCTGTTTGTTGGGACATACCGTAAATCTCTGTGTATAGGCTCACATATGTTTGTTGGGACATACCGTAAATCTCTGTGTATAGGCACACACCTGTTTGTTGGGACATACCGTAAATCTCCGTGTATAGGCACACACCTGTTTGTTGGGACATACCGTAAATCTCTGTGTATAGGCTCACACCTGTATGTTAACTTCATGTTAAGTCTAATCTATCATACAAACACATTTCAAAAGACAACTCCCATTTCTCCCTTGAGAATCGATTTGCTTCACCATGAAAGTGTGAGAGAGTTTTATTAATAAAATCCGTAGTTTCAACTCAAGGGGTTGTTATCTATATTCAGCCAACTGTCAACTCAAGGGGTTGGTATCTACATTCAGCCAACTGTCAACTCAAGGGGTTGTTATCTACATTCAGCCAACTGTCAACTCAAGGGGTTGTTATCTATATTCAGCCAACTGTCAACTCAAGGGGTTGTTATCTACATTCAGCCAACTGTCAACTCAAGGGGTTGTTATCTATATTCAGCCAACTGTCAACTCAAGGGGTTGTTATCTATATTCAGCCAACTGTCAACTCAAGGGGTTGTTATCTATATTCAGCCAACTGTCAACACAAGGGGCTGTTATCTATATTCAGCCAACTGTCAACTCAATACCTTGCTTTTTCTCCAGAGGAAAGTCTCTCAGGATGAAGGATTCTGCTTCCTTAGACTTCACTGAGTCCAGTGGTACTTTCACTCACACACACACACACACACAGCGAGCAGCGAGCACAGCGAGTAAGACTGTGACACGGTGACAGGAAGACATAACTATCACTTCCAGGTCGGAGCACGGCAAAGTCACCGCCACCGGAATCTTCAGGATTACCCAGAGGCCAGTGCGGGCCTTCTGAACAGAACCCGCGTGACGTCTGATTGTCAGAACGTTGTGGGGACGTCGGAGGCCCACGCTGGGTAATAGGCCAACTCACTCTCTCATACTCTCTCCTTCCTGGGTGGTTCCGTCTGACATTTAGTGGACTGATCAAAATAGACTGAAGCCCGGGGAAGGATTTAACATGAACACCGATCAGCCTGCTACTTTCTGCCTCTTTTAAATCCCTCTTTGTTTTGCCCTTCTTACCAAGCGGTTTTTAAAGTCAGCGTTCTGTAAAGTACAAAGAAACATCAAAGCCCAGCAGAGGACCAGCAGGTGAATCTTTTTCATTGACAATGTTTCACATCACAGATCTTTCTCTGCGTCTGAAAAGGCTTTTATGCACACAGCTTTTAGTCAGTTCTGTTGGCTGGGATCTGGCTGTGTTCTGGCTGTGTTCCGGCTGTGTTCTGGCTGTGTTCTGGCTGGGATCTCGCTGTGTTCTGGCTGTGTTTTGGCTGTGTTCTGGCAGTGTTCTGGCTGTGTTCTGGCTGTGTTTTGTATGAGCTGGGATCTGGCTGTGATCTGGCAGTGTTCTGGCAGTGTTCTGGCTGTGTTCTGGCTGTGTTTTGTAAGAGCTGGGATCTGGCTGTGTTCTGGCTGTGTCCTGGCTGTGTTTTGTAAGAGCTGGGATCTGGCTGTGTTCTGGCTGTGCTTTGTAAGAGCTGGGGTCTGGCTGTGTTCTGGCTGTGTTCTGGCTGTGCTTTGTAAGAGCTGGGGTCTGGCTGTGTTCTGGCTGTGTTCTGGCTGTGTTTTGGCTGTGTTTTGGCTGTGATCTGGCTGTGTTCTGGCTGTGTTTTGTAAGAGCTGGGATCTGGCTGTGTTCTGGCTGTGCTTTGTAAGAGCTGGGGTCTGGCTGTGTTCTGGCTGTGTTCTGGCTGTGTTTTGGCTGTGTTTTGGCTGTGTTCTGGCTGTGTTTTGTAAGAGCTGGGATCTGGCTGTGTTCTGGCTGTGCTTTGTAAGAGCTGGGGTCTGGCTGTGTTCTGGCTGTGTTTTGGCTGTGCTTTGTAAGAGCTGGGGTCTGGCTGTGTTCTGGCTGTGTTTTGGCTGTGTTCTGGCTGTGTTTTGTATGAGCTGGGATCTGGCTGTGTTCTGGCAGTGTTCTGGCTGTGTTCTGGCTGTGCTTTGTAAGAGCTGGGGTATGGCTGTGTTCTGGCTGTGTTCTGGCTGTGTTTTGTATGAGCTGGGATCTGGCAGTGATCTGGCAGTGTTCTGGCAGTGTTCTGGCTGTGTTCTGGCTGTGCTTTGTAAGAGCTGGGGTCTGGCTGTGTTCTGGCTGTGTTCTGGCTGTGTTTTGGCTGTGTTCTGGCTGTGTTCTGGCTGTGTTTTGGCTGTGTTCTGGCTGTGTTTTGGCTGTGTTTTGGCTGTGTTCTGGCTGTGTTTTGGCTGTGTTCTGGCTGTGTTCTGGCTGTGTTTTGGCTGTGTTCTGTCTGTGTTCTGGCTGAGTTTTGGCTGTATTTTGGCTGTGTTATGGCTGTGTCATGGCTGTGTTCTGGCTGTGCTTTGTAAGAGCTGGGGTCTGGCTGTGTTCTGGCTGTGTTTTGGCTGTGTTCTGGCTGTGTTCTGGCTGTGTTCTGGCTGTGTTCTGGCTGTGTTTTCGCTGTGTTTTGGCTGTGTTCTGGCTGTGTTCTGGCTGTATTCTGGCAGTGTTCTGGCTGTGTTCTGGCTGTGTTCTGGCAGTGTTCTGGCTGTGTTCTGGCTGTGTCCTGGCTGTGTTTTGGCTGTGTTCTGGCTGTGTTCTGGCTGTGTCCTGGCTGTGTTTTGGCTGTGTTCTAGCTGTGTTCTGGCTGTGTCCTGGCTGTGTTCTGGCTGTGCTTTGTAAGAGCTGGGAGCTGGCAGGCAGGACTTCTATTGGAAGACACCTGCCTTTGACTACCTATAATGGAACCTTACTGCCTGTCTGTAACAGAGCTCTCTGACTGTCTGGACTGGAACCTTACTGCCTGTCTGTAACAGAGCTCTCTGACTCTCTGGAATGGAACCTTACTGCCTGTCTGTAACAGAGCTCTCTGACGGTCTGGAATTGAACCTTACTGCCTGTCTGTAACAGAGCTCTCTGACTCTCTGGAATGGAACCTTACTGCCTGTCTGTAACAGAGCTCTCTGACTGTCTGGAATGGAACCTTACTGCCTGTCTGGAATGGAACCTTACTGCCTGTCTGTAAAATATCTCTCTGACTGTCTGGAATGGAACCTTACTGCCTGTCTGTAACAGAGCTCTCTGACTGTCTGGAATGGAACCTTACTGCCTGTCTGGAATGGAACCTTACTGCCTGTCTGTAAAAGAGCTAACTGACTGTCTGGAATGGAACCTTACTGCCTGTCTGTAACAGAGCCCTCTGACTGTCTGGAATGGAACCTTACTGCCTGTCTGTAACAGAGCTCTCTGACTGTCTGGAATGGAACCTTACTGCCTGTCTGGAATGGAACCTTACTGCCTGTCTGTAACAGAGCTCTCTGACTGTCTTGAATAGAACCTTACTGCCTGTCTGTAACAAGGCTCTCTGACTGTCTTGAATAGAACCTTACTGCCTGTCTGTAACAGAGCTCTCTGACTGTCTTGAATAGAACCTTACTGCCTGTCTGTAACAAGGCTCTCTGACTGTCTTGAATAGAACCTTACTGCCTGTCTGTAACAGAGCTCTCTGACTGTGTTGAATTGAACCTTACTGCCTGTCTGTAACAGAGCTCTCTGACTGTCTTGAATAGAACCTTACTGCCTGTCTGTAACAGAGCTCTCTGACTGTCTTGAATATAACCTTACTGCCTGTCTGTAACAAGGCTCTCTGACTGTCTTGAATAGAACCTTACTGCCTGTCTGTAACAGAGCTCTCTGACTGTGTTGAATTGAACCTTACTGCCTGTCTGTAACAGAGCTCTCTGACTGTGTTGAATTGAACCTTACTGCCTGTCTGTAATGGAACCTTACTGCCTGTCTGCAGCGACTGTAACAGAACTCACCCAGAGCTGAAGGCACAGAGAGAGGATGGGAGACATTTCCACCTATCCACTCCTCTCACATCTACAGGACTGGCTGAGGGTTGGAACTCAGCAAGATAAAGGGGGAGAGTGGAGCAGCAGGGAGACAACGGGGAACAGCTGGAGAGATGAAGGCCAGTGTCTGTGGAAATGTCTCCGTGGTGGAGGGATGGGGGGCTGAACTAAGAACGGTCTGTCCTCTGGTCCTGGACTGTCACAGGCTACATCTCTCAGAGTCTGTCTGCTTCAACTTGACAACTGATGGGAATGATGTTAAGAGACTCTGGGAGATCAAGTCTGTCTTTAGACCTTCCCCTGGCAGTGTCCTGATAACACCATATAAATGTCCACCAACACCCCCTGACAGTGTCCTGACAATGTCCACCCACACACCCTGACAGTGTCCTGACAATGTCCACCCACACCCCCTGACAGTGTCCTGACAATGTCCACCCACACCCCCTGACAGTGTCCTGACAATGTCCACCCACACTCCCTGGCAGTGTCCTGACAATGTCCACCCACACACCCTGACAGTGTCCTGACAATGTCCACCCACACCTCCTGACAGTGTCCTGACAATGTCCACCCACACCCCCTGACAGTGTCCTGACAATGTCCACCCACACCTCCTGACAGTGTCCTGACAATGTCCACCCACACACCCTGACAGTGTCCTGACAACACCATATAAATGTCCACCCACACCCCCTGACAGTGTCCTGACAACACCATATAAATGTATATGCATCTGGATGACAAGCTTCTTGAGGACACACACACACACACACACACACACTCCCATGACATACCCATGATGGAGACGTCATACTCAATGAGTAGCGTAGCCTCCTGTCCACACTGTTTGAGGATGGACATGGCCTCTGCATGGGATGTCCCGTGAAGACGGATCCCATCGATACTCAGGAGCCTGTCCCCTGGCTTCACCGTACCCTCCCTGAGGAGAGAGGAGAGGAAGGGAGGGAGGGAGAGGAGAGGGGGAGGAGAGGGGGAGGGAAGGAGGGAGAGAGGGAGGAGAGAGAGGGAGGGAGGGAAGGAGGGAGGGGGAAGAGAGGGGAGGGAAGGGGAGGAGAGGGGGAGGGAAGGGGAGGAGAGGGGAGGGAGAGGGGAGGGGGAGGGAAGGGAAGGAGGGAGGGGGAGGAGAGGGGGAGGAGAGGGGGAGGGGAAGGAGGGAGAGAGAGGCAGGGGACGGAGGGAGGGAAAGGAGGGGGAGGGAAGGAAGGAGGGAGGAGAGAGGGGAGGGAAGGAAGGAAGGAGAGAGAGAAAGAGAGAGAGAGGGGGGGGGGGGATAGGGAAGATGTCAGTCAGTGAGCTGTGAATTCTCCACTATGACAGAAAATATAAATTGCTATATTTGGTTTCCACAGGTGAGCTAACCGCTAACAGCTAACCGTCCAGCATGATGTGACACTGGAAATGAATCTCCACGCTGTCTCTGCCTTTGATCAGGTTTTATCAGAAACAACCTGTGACAACCGCTAGAATGGAATCCTTTCCTCCTAACTGGAAGTGTGAACACTGAAGCTACATCCTGATTAGACACACTTCTCCTGGTGGATTTAACATGGTGGAAACTACCTCCAGACGATGCTTTTAAACGCTGGGTGGGGAGTGTGCTGCTGGGTGGGGAGTGTGCTGCTGGATGGGGAGTGTGCTGCTGGATGGGGAGTGTGCTGCTGGATGGGGAGTGTGCTGCTGGATGGGGAGTGTGCTGCTGGAAGGGGAGTGTGCTGCTGGATGGGGAGTGTGCTGCTGGATGGGGAGTGTGCTGCTGGATGGGGAGTGTGCTGCTGGATAGGGAGTGTGCTGCTGGATAGGGAGTGTGCTGCTGGATGGGGAGTGTGCTGCTGGATGGGGAGTGTCATTAGAAAGACTTCCTTGACTGATCCTTCAACACAGTCCATTAATAGACTGTTTATAGGGAGGGAGGAGACGGAGAGAGAGACGGAGAGGGAGAGAGAGAGAGAGAGAGAGAGATTGAGGGAGCAAGAGGGAAAGGGAGAGACAGATAGACAGACAGATATAGAGAGACAGACAGATAGAGACAGACATATATAGAGAGACAGACAGATATAGAGAGACAGGGAGGAGAGTAAAAGACAGACAGATATAGAGAGACAGGGAGGAGAGGAAGAGACAGACAGATATAGAGAGACAGACAGATATAGAGAGACAGGGAGGAGAGGAAGAGACAGACAGATATAGAGAGACAGGGAGGAGAGGAAGAGAGACAGATATAGAGAGACATACAGATATAGAGAGACAGGGAGGAGAGGAAGAGACAGACAGATATAGAGAGACATACAGATATAGAGAGACATACAGATATAGAGAGACAGGGAGGAGAGGAAGAGACAGACAGATATAGAGAGACAGGGAGGAGAGGAAGAGAGACAGATATAGAGAGACATACAGATATAGAGAGACAGGGAGGAGAGGAAGAGACAGACAGATATAGAGAGACAGACAGATATAGAGAGACATACAGATATAGAGAGACAGGGAGGAGAGGAAGAGACAGACATATATAGAGAGACAGGGAGGAGAGGAAGAGACAGACAGATATAGAGAGACAGACAGATATAGAGAGACATACAGATATAGAGAGACATACAGATATAGAGAGACATACAGATATAGAGAGACATACAGATATAGAGAGACAGGGAGGAGAGGAAGAGACAGACAGATATAGAGAGACAGACCGATATAGAGAGAAATACAGATATAAAGAGACATACAGATATAGAGAGACAGACAGATATAGAGAGACAGGGAGAAGAGGAAGAGACAGACAACAGTGGCTGGTTGGTTTCCATACTGGTCCCTGGCTACAGTATAGCCACGCCTGAGGGCCTGTTGGTTCCGCCCCTGCACTTAAACACTTCATTTGGATCATTACGTCTTAATGGCAAGGACACCTCTCCTCTCCTCTCCTCTCCTATCCCCTCCTCTCCTATCCTCTCCCCTCATCTCCTCTCCTCTCCTCTCCTCTCCTCTCCTCTCCTCTCCTCTCCTCTCCTATCCTCTCCCCCATCTCCTCTCCCCTCCTCTCCTATCCTCTCCCCTCATCTCATCTCATCTCCTCTCCTCTCCTCTCCTCTCCTCTCCTCTCCTCTCCCCTCCTCTCCTATCCTCTCCCCCATCTCCTCTCCCCTCCTCTCCTCTCCTCTCCTCTCCTCTCCTCTCCTCTCCCAGCTCTTCTCTGTCTTACAATGAGGGCAAAAACAACATTTGAGAGGGTACGCAAAGGGGTACGGGACAATAACACGTTTGGGGACCACTGCTCTACACCTTAACCTTGAACTCTGCTGATGTTTCAAACAAGGTCAAGGTAATGTCACAATGAATGGATACAAGTCAGATCATTGAACTATCTGTGATCTGCTACTCATGTCTAGAATCTGATACACCAGCACTATCTGTGATCTGCTACTCATGTCTAGACTCTGATACACCAGCACTATCTGTGATCTGCTACTCATGTCTAGACTCTGATACAGCAGCACTATCTGTGATCTGCTACTCATGTCTAGACTCTGATACACCAGCACTATCTGTGATCTGCTACTCATGTCTAGACTCTGATACACCAGCACTATCTGTGATCTGCTACTCATGTCTAGACTCTGATACAGCAGCACTATCTGTGATCTGCTACTCATGTCTAGTCAGTGATACAACATCTCACCTGTCAGCAGGTCCACCTGGCCTGATAGTAGTTATGACAACGGGGCGGGATTTGTTCCTGTCCTCGTGGGCTCCTCCTAAACAAACCAACAGACAGTTATCACACAAACAGGTGGGTACGGTAACCAAGGATACATATAATTGATTTGTGCTATAAGAGATCACTGAAGAACCAAGGTAATACTGTAGTACCTGATCACAAAGGAAAACTGTTTAAATGAAACTTCTACACAGGAAACACAGTAGCAATACATTGGCTTTTGCGGCAGGAAGGACTTATTGATTTAGAAACAGAAAGGGCAATTGAATACTTCAACACACTTGTTGAATTGATGACGGAGAGTAATGAGCTGTGGCAACATCTCTGTAGCGTCGACCTTCAAGTTAACTTCCCTCTCTTCAAAGACCGAGGATAACTCACCAAGGGAGCATCACAAATGGAACCCTATTCCCTACATAGTGCATTACTTTTGACCAGAGCCCTATGCACCCTAAAATTAGCAGTGTAGGGAATAGGGTGCGATTTAGGTCGCATTTCTAAAAGTTTGTTCCTATTCGTTTTAATGAAGCTTCATTCCAACTGGGTAAATAGAGTCAACTAGAAGGTCCTATTCTGTAGTCATATTCAGATCACTTTCCTTTGCTCCATACCCCAGTCAAACGGCTTCACACACACACACACACACACACACACACACACACACACACACACACACACACACACACACACACACACACACACACACACACACACACACACACACACACACACACACACACACACACACACACACACACACACACACATACCTCGGATGACAAAGCCAAACGTATTGCCTTCTTTGTGCAGAGTCACCTCAACGCTTTTGAACATCAGCCCAGAGCCCTGAACAGCTGAGGAGAGAGGAGCAAACACTATATAAACACATCACTACCTCCACAGTTACATCATTACACAGTCTGGGAGAGGAGACATCATTACACAGTCTAGGAGAGGAGACATCATTACACAGTCTGAGAGAGGAGACATCATTACACAGCCTGGGAGAGGAGACATCATTACACAGTCTGGGAGAGGAGACATCATTACACAGTCTGGGAGAGGAGACATCATTACACAGTCTGGGAGAGGAGACATCATTACACAGTCTGGGAGAGGAGGCATCATTACACAGTCTGTCTGGGAGAGGAGACATCATTACACAGTCTGGGAGAGAGGAGCAAACACTATATAAACACATCACTACCTCCACAGTTACATCATTACACAGTCTGGGAGAGGAGACATCATTACACAGTCTGGGAGAGGAGACATCATTACACAGCCTGGGAGAGGAGACATCATTACACAGTCTGGGAGAGGAGACATCATTACACAGCCTGGGAGAGGAGACATCATTACACAGTCTGTCTGGGAGAGGAGACATCATTACACAGTCTGGGAGAGGAGACATCATTACACAGCCTGGGAGAGGAGACATCATTACACAGTCTGTCTGAGAGAGGAGACATCATTACACAGTCTGTCTGGGAGAGGAGACATCATTACACAGTCTGGGAGAGGAGACATCATTACACAGTCTGAGAGAGGACACATCATTACACAGTCTGGGAGAGGAGACATCATTACACAGTCTGGGAGAGGAGACATCATTACACAGTCTGGGAGAGGAGACATCATTACACAGTCTGGGAGAGGAGACATCATTACACAGTCTGGGAGAGAGGAGCAAACACTATATAAACACATCACTACCTCCACAGTTACATCATTACACAGTCTGGGAGAGGAGACATCATTACACAGTCTGTCTGAGAGAGGAGACATCATTACACAGTCTGGGAGAGAGGAGACATCATTACACAGTCTGGGAGAGAGGAGCAAACACTATATAAACACATCACTACCTCCACAGTTACATCATTACACAGTCTGGGAGAGGAGACATCATTACACAGTCTGGGAGAGGAGGCATCATTACACAGTCTGAGAGAGGGGACATCATTACACAGTCTGGGAGAGGACATTACACAGTCTGAGAGAGGAGACATCATTACACAGTCTGGGAGAGGAGACATTTTTACACAGTCTGTCTGAGAGAGGAGACATCATTACACAGTCTGGGAGAGAGGAGCAAACACTATATAAACACATCACTACCTCCACAGTTACATCATTACACAGTCTGGGAGAGGAGACATCATTACACAGTCTGAGAGAGGAGGCATCATTACACAGTCTGAGAGAGGGGACATCATTACACAGTCTGGGAGAGGACATTACACAGTCTGGGAGAGGAGACATCATTACACAGTCTGGGAGAGGAGACATTTTTACACAGTCTGTCTGAGAGAGGAGACATCATTACACAGTCTGGGAGAGAGGAGCAAACACTATATAAACACATCACTACCTCCACAGTTACATCATTACACAGTCTGGGAGAGGAGACATCATTACACAGTCTGAGAGAGGAGACATCATTACACAGTCTAGGAGAGGAGACATCATTACACAGCCTGGGAGAGGAGACATCATTACACAGTCTGGGAGAGGAGACATCATTACACAGCCTGGGAGAGGAGACATCATTACACAGTCTGGGAGAGGATACATCATTACACAGTCTGAGAGAGGAGACATCATTACACAGTCTGAGAGAGGAGACATCATTACACAGTCTAGGAGAGGAGACATCATTACACAGCCTGGGAGAGGAGACATCATTACACAGTCTGGGAGAGGATACATCATTACACAGTCTGAGAGAGGAGACATCATTACACAGTCTGAGAGAGGAGACATCATTACACAGTCTGAGAGAGGAGACATCATTACACAGCCTGGGAGAGGAGACATCATTACACAGCCTGGGAGAGGAGACATCATTACACAGTCTGGGAGAGGAGACATCATTACACAGTCTGAGAGAGGAGACATCATTACACAGTCTGTCTGGGAGAGGAGACATCATTACATAGTCTGGGAGAGGAGACATCATTACACAGTCTGGGAGAGGAGACATCATTACACAGTCTGGGAGAGGAGACATCATTACACAGCCTGGGAGAGGAGACATCATTACACAGTCTGGGAGAGGAGACATCATTACACAGTCTGGGAGGGGAGACATCATTACACAGTCTGGGAGAGGAGACATCATTACACAGCCTGGGAGAGGAGACATCATTACACATCCTGGGAGAGGAGACATCATTACACAGTCTGGGAGAGGAGACATCATTACACAGTCTGAGAGAGGAGACATCATTACACAGTCTGGGAGAGGAGACATCATTACACAGTCTGGGAGAGGAGACATCATACACAGTCTGAGAGAGGATACATCATTACACAGTCTGAGAGAGGAGACATCATTACACAGCCTGAGAGAGGAGACATCATTACACAGCCTGAGAGAGGAGACATCATTACACAGCCTGGGAGAGGAGACATCATTACACAGTCTGGGAGAGGAGACATCATTACACAGTCTGGGAGAGGAGACATGAAAGGAAAAGACACCGAGGTGAGATGTGTTTGGTAAAGGTGGCTTTGAACTCCGTGTAAAACAGCTCTGGAAAGGAACAAAGGAATTGTGGGAACTCAGGACTCTGGCTTCAGGCGGAAGATCCAGTTTCATCTAGTATACATCCAGCTTGACTCTATACTCATCCAATTCTATTGATTAGTATCTATCTATTGAACCAATCAGATCAATAGATAAACACGACTAATGTATCTATTGAACCAGTCAGATCAACAGGACTAATGTATCTATTGAACCAATCAGATCAGCAGGACTAATGTATCTATTGAACCAATCAGATCAACAGGACTAATGTATCTATTGAACCAATCAGATCAACATAATGTATCTATTGAACCAATCAGATCAGCAGGACTAATGTATCTATGGAACCAATCAGATCAACAGGACTAATGTGTCTATGGAACCAATCAGATCAACAGGACTAATGTATCTATTGAACCAATCAGATCAACAGGACTAATGTATCTATGGAACCAATCAGATCAACAGGACTAATGTATCTATGGAACCAATCAGATCAACAGGACTAATGTATCTATTGAACCAATCAGATCAACATAATGTATCTATTGAACCAATCAGATCAACATAATGTATCTATTGAACCAATCAGATCAACAGGACTAATGTATCTATTGAACCAATCAGATCAACAGGACTAATGTATCTATTGAACCAATCAGATCAACAGGACTAATGTGTCTATGGAATCAATCAGATCAACAGGACTAATGTATCTATTGAACCAATCAGATCAACAGGACTAATGTGTCTATTGAACCAATCAGATCAACAGGACTAATGTATCTATTGAACCAATCAGATCAACAGGACTAATGTATCTATTGAACCAATCAGATCAACAGGACTAATGTGTCTATGGAACCAATCAGATCAACATAATGTATCTATTGAACCAATCAGATCAACAGGACTAATGTGTCTATGGAACCAATCAGATCAACATAATGTATCACTGACTATGAAGGACTGTATCATTTATAACAACGTGGTCCTAAAACAGTAGAACTCACAGACAGGTGGCAGCTCGTATTCCACCTCTAGAACCACACGTTCTCCGACGTTCTTCAGCAGGCTGATGATCTCGTCGTGACGGAACTTGGTCAGATTGATCCCGTTTACAGACTTGATGTAGTCGCCCACGTTGAGCTGGTCACTCCTACACAGAGAGAGATGGATGGTGTGGTAGAGGAGGGGAGGAAGACAGAGAGAGGGAAAGAGATTGAGACAATCAGAACAGAAGAAGAGAGAAACATAGAGAGAGAAAGATATGGAGACGAGGAGATGAGAGAAACACAGAGAGAGAAAGATATGGAGACGAGGAGATGAGAGAAACACAGAGAGAGAAAGATATGGAGACGAGGAGATGAGAGAAACACAGAGAGAGAAAGATATGGAGACGAGGAGATGGGAGAAACACAGAGAGAGAAAGATATGGAGACGAGGAGATGAGAGAAACACAGAGAGAGAAAGATATGGAGACGAGGAGATGAGAGAAACACAGAGAGAGAAAGATATGGAGACGAGGAGATGGGAGAAACACAGAGAGAGAAAGATATGGAGACGAGGAGATGGGAGAAACACAGAGAGAGAAAGATATGGAGACGAGGAGATGGGAGAAACACAGAGAGAGACAGATATGGAGACGAGGAGATGAGAGAAACACAGAGAGAGAAAGATATGGAGACGAGGAGATGAGAGAAACACAGAAAGATATGGAGACGAGGAGATGAGAGAAACACAGAGAGAGAAAGATATGGAGACGAGGAGATGAGAGAAACACAGAAAGATATGGAGACGAGGAGATGAGAGAAACACAGAGAGAGAAAGATATGGAGACGAGGAGATGAGAGAAACACAGAAAGAGAAAGATATGGAGACGAGGAGATGAGAGAAACACAGAAAGATATGGAGACGAGGAGATGGGAGAAACACAGAAAGATATGGAGACGAGGAGATGGGAGAAACACAGAGAGAGAAAGATATGGAGACGAGGAGATGGGAGAAACACAGAAAGATATGGAGACGAGGAGATGGGAGAAACACAGAAAGATATGGAGACGAGGAGATGGGAGAAACACAGAAAGATATGGAGACGAGGAGATGGGAGAAACACAGAGAGAGAAAGATATGGAGACGAGGAGATGGGAGAAACACAGAGAGAGAAAGATATGGAGACGAGGAGATGGGAGAAACACAGAAAGATATGGAGACGAGGAGATGGGAGAAACACAGAAAGATATGGAGACGAGGAGATGGGAGAAACACAGAAAGATATGGAGACGAGGAGATGGGAGAAACACAGAGAGAGAAAGATATGGAGACGAGGAGATGGGAGAAACACAGAAAGATATGGAGACGAGGAGATGAGAGAAACACAGAGAGAGAAAGATATGGAGACGAGGAGATGAGAGAAACACAGAGAGAGAAAGATATGGAGACGAGGAGATGAGAGAAACACAGAGAGAGAAAGATATGGAGACGAGGAGATGAGAGAAACACAGAGAGAGAAAGATATGGAGACGAGGAGATGGGAGAAACACAGACAGAGAAGATATGGAGACGAGGAGATGGGAGAAACACAGAGAGAGAAAGATATGGAGACGAGGAGATGGGAGAAACACAGACAGAGAAAGACATGGAGACGAGGAGATGGGAGAAACACAGAAAGATATGGAGACGAGGAGATGGGAGAAACACAGACAGAGAAAGATATGGACACGAGGAGATGGGAGAAACACAGAAAGATATGGAGACGAGGAGATGGGAGAAACACAGACAGAGAAAGATATGGAGACGACAGGATGAGAGAAACACAGAAAGATAAATATATGGAGACGAGGAGATGAGAGAAATGTGTGTGTTTTTTGCCAATTTTAACCGCACACTTGTTGTTTGTGTACATGGATTTTATAATGTCGCATGTTTTACCCCCAACACCACTTTCCATCAGTTTGTATAGCAGACCCTCATGCCAGATTGAGTCGAAGGCTTTTTTGAAATCAACAAAGCATGAGAAGACTTTGCCTTTGTTTTGGTTTGTTTGGTTGTCAATTAGGGTGTGCAGGGTGAATACATGGTCTGTTGTACGGTAATTTGGTAAAAAGCCAATTTGACATTTGCTCAGTACATTGTTTTCATT
>NW_027258037.1:157500-194884 GCF_045791955.1 Oncorhynchus clarkii lewisi
AAGAGGCACACTGTCTCTCTGTTCCAAAAGCCCACAGACCAGGCTGTGATCTGGTGGGTTATATTCCTGTCTGTGATGCTCAGAATGTGGATAAGCCTCTTAGAATGGAGATGAGTGGTGAGAGATACGATCAAGAGAGAGAAACAAGCCTCTGTCTCTCTCTCCCTCCTCCTCCTCTCCTCCTCCTCTCTCCTCTCTCCTCTTCATCTCTCCTCATCCACTCTCTTCCTCTCTCCTCCTCTCCTCTCCTCTCTCCTTGTCCTCCCTCCTCCTCCTCCTCCTCTCCTTGTCCTCTCTCCTCCTCCTCCTCTCCTCCACTCTCCTCCTCTAATCACCTCCTCCTCCAATCTCAATCTCAATCTCCTCCTCTCCTACACTCTCCTCCTCTAATCACCTCCTCCTCCTCCTCCAATCACCTCCTCCTCCTCCTCTAATTACCTCCTCCTCCTCCTCTAATCACCTCCTCTTCCTCCTCCACTCTCCTCCTCTAATCACCTCCTCCTCCTCCTCCTCTAATCACCTCCTCCTCCTCCTCTAATCACCTCCTCCTCTCCTCCTCTAATCACCTCCTCCTCTGATCCTCTAATCACCTCCTCCTCTCCTCCTCTAATCTCCTCCTCCTCCTCCTCCTCCTCCTCTAATCACCTCCTCCTCCTCTAATCTCCTCCTCCTCCTCCTCTAATCACCTCCTCCTCCTCCTCCTCTAATCACCTCCTCCTCCTCCTCCTCCTCTCCTCTGCCCTTTCCTATGTCCTATCCTCCCTTCCTCTCCCGCGCGTCTCTCACCCCCCCCCCCCCCCCCCCCCCACCCCCATAGGTCACATCCTCTCCTCTGTGCCCGTTCCTGTCCAGTGTGGTAGTAGGGTTAGAGGACAGTGAGACAAGGGGACTGCGTCAGACAACATGTCCTTCTCCTGCTCAGTCATTTCCCTAGTGAGCAGGCCTGACAGATGGCCCTGAGAACCGCACGCAGCAGGGACACTGTCCAGGACACTTTAAAACCGCGTGATGTAGTGACACCAAGGAACAGAGGACATGAACCCTGTCCTCCTCTGTCCTCCTTTAACTCTCCGTCTACTGTTTAGTTGAGTGATAAACTGGTGTTTGGAGGATACAGCACATTGGCTTGTCGAGGGCCGGCACTCTGTGCCAATATATTATCCTCCAAAACACCGTCTTCCAGGGCATTGTCACTTTTATACAACTGGTTACCTACATGTTCAAATAATCATGGACATTTTTTCATTAATAAAACATTATTTTATTCATGCTACTTCATCCTTCCAGGAGATATAGTCCAGACACACATCTAGGGTTGTTACTAAACTACAAACCCCTGGACACTACAACATGGTTACTACACTACAACATGGTTAAACCCCTAGACACTACAACATGGTTACTACACTACCACATGGTTACTACACTACAACATGGTTACTACACTACCACATGGTTACTACACTACCACATGGTTACTACACTACCACATGGTTACTACACAACAACATGGTTACTACACTACCACATGGTTACTACACTACACCATGGTTACTACACTACCACATGGTTACTACACTACAACATGGTTACTACACTACAACATGGTTACTACACTACAACATGGTTACTACACTACACCATGGTTACTACACTACCACATGGTTACTACACTACAACATGGTTACTACACTACCACATGGTTACTACACTACCACATGGTTACTACACTACCACATGGTTACTACACTACAACATGGTTACTACACTACAGCATGGTTACTACACTACAACATGGTTACTACACTACAACATGGTTACTATACTACAACATGGTTACTACACTACACCATGGTTACTACACTACTACATGGTTACTACACTACAACATGGTTACTACACTACAACATGGTTACTACACTACAACATGGTTACTACACTACCACATGGTTACTACACTACCACATGGTTACTACACTACAAACCACTGGACACTACAACATGGTTACTACACTACCACATGGTTACTACACTACACCATGGTTAATACACTACCACATGGTTACTACACTACAACATGGTTACTACACTACAACATTGTTACTACACTACCACATGGTTACTACACTACAACATGGTAACTACACTACCACATGGTTACTACACTACAACATGGTTACTACACTACAACATGGTTACTACACTACAACATGGTTACTACACTACAACATGGTTACTACACTACACCATGGTTACTACACTACACCATGGTTACTACACTACCACATGGTTACTACACTACAACATGGTTACTACACTACCACATGGTTACTACACTACCACATGGTTACTACACTACCACATGGTTACTACACTACAACATGGTTACTACACTACAACATGGTTACTACACTACAACATGGTTACTACACAACCACATGGTTACTACACTACAAACCCCTAGACACTACAACATGGTTACTACACTACGACATGGTTACTACACTACCACATGGTTACTACACTACAAACCCCTGGACACTACAACATGGTTACTACACTACAACATGGTTACTACACTACAACATGGTTACTACACAAACACATGGTTACTACACTACAAACCCCTAGACACTACAACATGGTTACTACACTACCACATGGTTACTACACTACTACATGGTTACTACACTACAACATGGTTACTACACTACAAACCCCTGGACACTACAACATGGTTACTACACTACAGCATGGTTACTACACTACAGCATGGTTACTACACTACAGCATGGTTACTACACTACAAACCACTGGCCTCAGATCTATCAAAAGTAATGCACTATATAGGGGGCATTTATAGGGGACATATATAGGGGACATATATATGGCACATATATAGGGGACATATATAGGGCACATATATAGGGCACATATATAGGGGACATATATAGGGGGCATATATAGGGGACATATATAAGGGACATATATAGGGCACATATATAGGGCACATATATAGGGCACATATATAGGGCACATATATAGGGGACATATATAGGCGACATATATAAGGGACATATATAGAGGACATATGTAGGGCACATATATAGGGGACATATATAGGCGACATATATAGGGCACATATATATGGCACATATATAAGGGACATATATAGAGGACATATATAGGGCACATATATAGGGGACATATATAGGGGACATATATAGGGGACATATATAGGGGACATATATAGGGCACATATATAAGGGACATATATATAGGACATATATATGGGACATATATAGGGCACATATATAGGGGACATATATAGGGGACATATATAGGGCACATATATAGGGGACATATATAGGGGACATATATAGGGGACATATATAGGGGACATATATAGGGCACATATATAGGGGACATATATAGGACACATATATAGGGGACATATATAGGGGACATATATAGGGCACATATATAGGGCACATATATAGGGGACATATATAGGGGACATATATAGGGGACATATATAGGGCACATATATAGGGCACATATAAGGGACATATATATAGGACATATATATGGGACATATATAGGGGACATATATAGGGGACATATATAGGGCACATATATAGGGGACATATATAGGACACATATATAGGGGACATATATAGGGGACATATATAGGGCACATATATAGGGCACATATATAGGGGACATATATAGGGGACATATATAGGGGTCATATATAGGGGACATATATAGGGGGCAGCGTGCCATTTGAGATGTAGTTCAGGTACAAGCTAGGTGCTGCCAGACAGCCTGTCCTGTCAGTGTCTATCGCCCACTAAGCATATCATTGAAAAAGACCAAGCCATTCTACCCTTTAATTAAATGTTAACTTAGTCATTTGCATATTGATGAGAATGCCAAAGGGGGCTTCAGGATGGAGAAAAGGAGTTTGGTGTTGGGGTAGTCGTGGGGGGCGGGGTATCCGTGCACAGCTGAAGTCATTTCCGTGCTAGCGGGTTTGCGGCTAATCGGAAGCGCTAGCTAGGTGGCTGGCTGAGTTGTGATGGGGAGGGGAAGGAGTGTGTGTGTGTGTGTGTGTGTGTGTGTGTGTGTGTGTGTGTGTGCGTGTGCGAGGGGGACAAAGAGGAAGGAAGAGAGGGGACCCGGGGCCTCGGTTCCCCTTTCTGAAGATTCGCTGCTGTGCCTGGTAATCTGCACTGAACCAAATCAGCCCAGTTTACAACATGCTAGAGTTGATATAAGGTGACCACTGAGCATCAATCAGCCGTAGAGAAAGGCCACTGCCCCTGAAACGGTGATCTCGGACACAAATGATATAGGAGGGACCTTTTCCAACTAATCTCAGCTTCTATGGCTGCCTGAACTTAGAGCCAGCATACCGTATGCCCTGCAGGGTGTTCCTGTCATTGGTGCTCGTCTCTAAGAGATGAGGAGATATTTCTACAGGTTAACATGTGTACCAGAGAGGACGAATGGTTTCTGGGTCTAACAGAGATGTTTTGCTCTCTCTGTTCTCTCTCCTCTGTTCTCTCTTCTCTGTTCTCTGTTCTCTCTTCTCTGTTCTCTCGTCTCTCTTCTCTCTCCTCTCTTCTCTCTTCTCTCTCCTCTCTTCTCTGTTCTCTCTCCTCTCTTCTCTGTTCTCTCTCCTCTCTTCTCTGTTCTCTCTCCTCTCTTCTCTGTTCTCTCTCCTCTCTTCTCTGTTCTCTCTCCTCTGTTATCTCTCTCTCCTCTGTTCTCTCTCTCTCCTCTGTTCTCTCTCTCTCCTCTGTTCTCTCTCTCTCCTCTGTTCTCTCTCTCTCCTCTGTTCTCTCTCTCTCCTCTGTTCGTTCTCACTTCTCTGTTCTCTCTCCTCTGTTCTCTCTCCTCTGTTCTCTCTCCTCTGTTCTCTCTCCTCTGTTCTCTCTCCTCTGTTCTCTCTCCTCTGTTCTCTCTCCTCTGTTCTCACTTCTCTGTTCTCTCTCCTCTGTTCTCTCTCTCTCCTCTGTTCTCTCTCTCTCCTCTGTTCTCTCTTTCTCCTCTGTTCTCTCTCTCTCCTCTGTTCTCTCTCTCTCCTCTGTTCTCTCTCTCTCCTCTGTTCTCTCTCTCTCCTCTGTTCTCTCTCTCTCCTCTGTTCTCTCTCTCTCTCCTCTGTTCTCACTTCTCTGTACTCTCTCCTCTGTTCTCTCTCCTCTGTTCTCTCTCCTCTGTTCTCTCTCCTCTGTCCTCTCTCCTCTGTCCTCTCTCCTCTGTCCTCTCTCTTCTGTCCTCTCTCCTCTGTTTTCTCTCTTTTCAGGATCTGACTGTGTTTACCTCCCATCTCCTGCCTCTCCAACTTCTCCACCTCTCCCACACCTCCCACAGCACCAGAGGGACAGACAGACAGACAGGCAGACTGTCTCACCTCTCTCCCGCCTCTCCCACAGCACCAGAGGGACAGAGAGACAGACTGACTGTCTCACACCTCTCCCACCTCTCCCACAGCACCCGAGCGACAGACAGGTAGGTAGTCACACATTTTTCTCTCTTTCTTGAGTTCTTTCTTTCCCTATCACCCTTGACCTCTCACGATCTCTCTCTCTCTCTCTCTCCCGTCATCTCACTGTGTGTGGGCGAGGAGAGGATGAAGTCATCTGTGCAAACAACTATATTTGAATCAACAAGTGCTTCAGAAATTCAAGACAAGATTTGCAGAATGCATTAAGTCTGTTAGGAGAAAGAGAGAGAAAGAGTGAAAGAGTGTTTCAGAGTTGGTTCATGCATTTACTGTCTGTTTAAAAACCACGTAGTCGTTGACACCTTCTATCTGTCGTCTCGTAAAATGGCTCCCGGATGCTCATAACCTCTCTGAGTTATCATTTCCTATAACTCTGGTTTCATCAAAACAAATAAAACAGGAACTAGCTCTAAAACACAAACCCCATGACTCTAACCTGGGGCGGCAGGGTAGCCTAGTGGTTAGAGCGTTGGACTAAACAGGAACTAGCTATAAAACACAAACCCCATAACTCTAACCTGGGGCGGCAGGGTAGCCTAGTGGTTAGAGCGTTGGACTAAACAGGAACTAGCTCTAAAACACAAACCCCATAACTCTAACCTGGGGCGGCAGGGTAGCCTAGTGGTTAGAGCGTTGGACTAAACAGGAACTAGCTCTAAAACACAAACCCCATAACTCTAACCTGGGGCGGCAGGGTAGCCTAGTGGTTAGAGCGTTGGACTAAACAGGAACTAGCTATAAAACACAAACACCATGATTCTAACCTGGGGCGGCAGGGTAGCCTAGTGGTTAGAGCGTTGGACTAAACAGGAACTAGCTATAAAACACAAACCCCATAACTCTAACCTGGGGCGGCAGGGTAGCCTAGTGGTTAGAGCGTTGGACTAAACAGGAACTAGCTATAAAACACAAACCCCATAACTCTAACCTGGGGCGGCAGGGTAGCCTAGTGGTTAGAGCGTTGGACTAAACAGGAACTAGCTATAAAACACAAACCCCATGACTCTAACCTGGGGCGGCAGGGTAGCCTAGTGGTTAGAGCGTTGGACTAAACAGGAACTAGCTCTAAAACACAAACCCCATGACTCTAACCTGGGGCGGCAGGGTAGCCTAGTGGTTAGAGCGTTGGACTAAACAGGAACTAGCTATAAAACACAAACCCCATAACTCTAACCTGGGGCGGCAGGGTAGCCTAGTGGTTAGAGCGTTGGACTAAACAGGAACTAGCTATAAAACACAAACCCCATAACTCTAACCTGGGGTGGCAGGGTAGCCTAGTGGTTAGAGCGTTGGACTAAACAGGAACTAGCTATAAAACACAAACCCCATGACTCTAACCTGGGGCGGCAGGGTAGCCTAGTGGTTAGAGCGTTGGACTAAACAGGAACTAGCTATAAAACACAAACCCCATGACTCTAACCTGGGGCGGCAGGGTAGCCTAGTGGTTAGAGCGTTGGACTAAACAGGAACTAGCTATAAAACACAAACCCCATAACTCTAACCTGGGGCGGCAGGGTAGCCTAGTGGTTAGAGCGTTGGACTAAACAGGAACTAGCTATAAAACACAAACCCCATAACTCTAACCTGGGGCGGCAGGGTAGCCTAGTGGTTAGAGCGTTGGACTAAACAGGAACTAGCTATAAAACACAAACACCATGACTCTAACCTGGGGCGGCAGGGTAGACTAGTGGTTAGAGCGTTGGACTAAACAGGAACTAGCTATAAAACACAAACCCCATAACTCTAACCTGGGGCGGCAGGGTAGCCTAGTGGTTAGAGCGTTGGACTAAACAGGAACTAGCTCTAAAACACAAACCCCATGACTCTAACCTGGGGCGGCAGGGTAGCCTAGTGGTTAGAGCGTTGGACTAAACAGGAACTAGCTCTAAAACACAAACCCCATAACTCTAACCTGGGGCGGCAGGGTAGCCTAGTGGTTAGAGCGTTGGACTAAACAGGAACTAGCTATAAAACACAAACACCATGATTCTAACCTGGGGCGGCAGGGTAGCCTAGTGGTTAGAGCGTTGGACTAAACAGGAACTAGCTATAAAACACAAACCCCATAACTCTAACCTGATAAGTACATCACATCTATATAACAGGTCAAATGGAATCAATAAGTACCAAAGAGGAAACAGTCCCCTGAACCAACGGAGGAGTGTATTGAAACAGTCCCTTGAACCAACGGAGGGGGGTATTGAAACAGTCCCCTGAACCAACGGAGGAGGGTATTGAAACAGTCCCCTGAACCAACGGAGGGGGGTATTGAAACAGTCCCCTGAACCAACGGAGGAGGGTATTGAAACAGTCCCCTGAACCAACGGAGGAGGGTATTGAAACAGTCCCCTGAACCAACGGAGGGGGGTATTGAAACAGTCCCCTGAACCAACGGAGGAGGGTATTGAAACAGTCCCCTGAACCAACGGAGGAGGGTATTGAAACAGTCCCCTGAACCAACGGAGGGTATTGAAACAGTCCCCTGAACCAACGGAGGGTATTGAAACAGTCCCCTGAACCAACGGAGGGTATTGAAACAGTCCCCTGAACCAACGGAGGGTATTGAAACAGTCCCCTGAACCAACGGAGTGTATTGAAACAGTCCCCTGAACCAACGGAGGGTATTGAAACAGTCCCCTGAACCAACGGAGGAGGGTATTGAAACAGTCCCCTGAACCAACGGAGGAGGGTATTGAAACAGTCCCCTGAACCAACGGAGGAGGGTATTGAAACAGTCCCCTGAACCAACAGAGGGTATTGATACAGTCCCCTGAACCAACGGAGGGTATTGATACAGTCCCCTGAACCAACGGAGGGTATTGAAACAGTCCCCTGAACCAACGGAGGGTATTGAAACAGTCCCCTGAACCAACGGAGGAGGGTATTGAAACAGTCCCCTGAACCAACAGAGGGTATTGATACAGTCCCCTGAACCAACGGAGGGTATTGATACAGTCCCCTGAACCAACAGAGGGTATTGAAACAGTCCCCTGAACCAACGGAGGGTATTGAAACAGTCCCCTGAACCAACAGAGGGTATTGATACAGTCCCCTGAACCAACCAACCGAAGTGAAATGGCTAGCTAGTTAGCACGCGCTAATAGCATTTCAAACGTCACTTTGAGCCTTCTAGTAGTTGTTCCACATGGGTAATGCTGCTTCGATGGTGGCTGTTGTCGTTATGTTGCTGGTTCGAGCCCAGGGAGGAGCGAGGAGAGGGACGGAAGCTATACTGTTACACTGGCAATACTAAAGTGCCTATAAGAACACCCAATAGTCAAAGGTTAATGAAATACAAATGGTAGGGAGAGAAATAGTCCTATAATTCCTATAATAACTACAACCTAAAACTTCTTACCTCGGAATATTGAAGACTCATGTTAAAAGGAACCACCAGCTTTCATATGTTCTCATGTTCTGAGCAAGGAACTGAAACGTTAGCTTTCTTACATGGCACATATTGCACTTTTACTTTCTTCTCCATCACTTTGTTTTTGCATTATTTAAACCAAATTGGACATGTTTCATTATTTACTTGAGGCTAAATAGATTTTATTGATTTATTATATTAAGTTAAAATAAGTGTTCATTCAGTATTGTTGTAATTGTCATTATTACAAATACATAAATAAAAAATCGGCATCGGCTTTTTTGGTCCTCCAATAATCTGTATCTGTCACGCCCTGACCATAGTTTACTTTGTATTTTCTATGTTTTGATTGGTCAGGGTGTGATCTGAGTGGGCATTCTATGTTACATGTCTAGTTTGTCCAGTTCTATGTTCGGCCTGATATGGTTCTCAATCAGAGGCAGGTGTTCGTCATTGTCTCTGATTGGGAACCATATTTAGGTAGCCTGGGTTTCACTGTGTGTTGGTGGGTGATTGTTCCTGTCTATGTGTTTTTTCACCAGATAGGCTGTTTAGGGTTTCGTTACGTTGTGTTTTGTAGTATTGTATTGGAGATTCGTGTTTCGTATTATTAATAAACATGGATCGTAAACCACACGCTGCATTTTGGTCCGACTCTCCTTCCTATGAAGACGAAACTCGTTACAGTATCGGCGTTGAGAAATCATAATCGGTCGACCTCTAGTGGATAATATAGTAATACTGTTGCTACAGCCTCTCTCTCTCTCTCTCTCTCTCTCTCTCTCTCTATTCAAATTCCTACTTTCACTAACCTCCAACCCAAAACCTAACCCTAACCATAATTGCAACCCTAAATCTAACCCGTACCCTAAAATCATATTTTCTATAACCCCTAACCCTAAGCATTGCAGGTATCCCAACCTTAACCCGTAACTCCTAACCCTAATTCTAACCTAAAACTTAACCCTAAACTTAACCCCTAAGCTTTAAATAGCCTTTGTCTAATGAGGGATAATTTTGATTATCCTTGTGGATAGAAGACCCCCCACCCCCCCACACTCCCCCTTCTTTAACATCACAGATTACAGAGCACGACCAGCCTGACCTCTTGTTGCTAGAGCGATCAGACTGACCTCTTGTTGCTATAGCGACCATACTGACCTCAGAGCTGATTACTTCAGGAGATGGTTATGATGCCCTTAGTGCCTCCAGACGAAAGATTACAGACAGAGACTGGTTAAAAAAAAAACATAATCACTATCTCCCCCTTTAACAAAAAACATAATCGCTATCTCCCTCTTTTTCAAACAGATCCAAACATCGCTATTCATCCCCCAGTCTGTCCCTGACTAAACTCTCTCTCTGAAGCCAATGAGGCCAGTGTGTATAATAGCAGCGTGGCTCTGAATCGGCAGTGAAGGATATCACTTTTATCTCGCTCTAGAGCTGAGCCTGGCGTTGTTGTTGTTGTTGTTGTTGTTGACAGAACAGCTTGTTAATAACTCTCAGACGAGGCCAGGAGACGCAACACATGCCCAGTAATCTGTTGCTCAGAGAGTTGGCTCCCAGCGATACAACACATTCTGATAGAGCTCACTGAGTCCATGAGATACAACACATTCTGATAGAGCTCACTGAGTCCATGAGATACAACACATTCTGATAGAGCTCACTGAGTCCACGAGATACAACACATTCTGATAGAGCTCACTGAGTCCATGAGATACAACACATTCTAATAGAGCTCACTGAGTCCACGAGATACAACACATTCTGATAGAGCTCACTGAGTCCATGAGATACAACACATTCTGATAGAGCTCACTGAGTCCACGAGATACAACACATTCTAATCGAGCTCACTGAGTCCACGAGATACAACACATTCTGATAGAGCTCACTGAGTCCACGAGATACAACACATTCTGATAGAGCTCACTGAGTCCACGAGATACAACACATTCTAATAGAGCTCACTGAGTCCACGAGATACAACACATTCTAATAGAGCTCACTGAGTCCACGAGATAACAACACATTCTAATAGAGCTCACTGAGTCCACGAGATAACAACACATTCTAATAGAGCTCACTGAGTCCACGAGATACAACACATTATAATAGAGCTCACTGAGTCCACGAGATACAACACATTCTAATAGAGCTCACTGAGTCCACGAGATAACAACACATTCTGATAGAGCTCACTGAGTCCACGAGATAACAACACATTCTAATAGAGCTCACTGAGTCCACGAGATACAACACATTCTGATAGAGCTCACTGAGTCCACGAGATAACAACACATTCTGATAGAGCTCACTGAGTCTGTGTAAAAGTGTTCAATATATTCAGATCAAGACATTTAGAGCATGTTTGTAAAGGTTGTCTATTGTTGAAGCACAGACCGTTTCTTTCAGAGGCAAAGAGAGACATTTACGGGTGTGAAGGGGCAGAGGGTCGGGTGAGGTAAGGACAGGTACAGGCAGGTAAGAGATCACAACATATTGAAGTGTGCATTGAACTGCTTAGTGTGCCCTAGGAAAGGACTGGTGAGGGGAGGGGTTAATCTAGCTCATTGGGAGGTGTGGGTTAGGTAGTAGGTGGGAGGTATTAGGTGACTAGTGTCCAATCAGGTAAGGGGTGATGGGTCGATCACGTTTGGGGACAATCAGGTTAGGGTTCATAGGTGAGATAATAAAAGTCCAGGCTCAGTGAGGGGTCAGAGGTCAGGGTCACAGGTTATGTATCCTTACCTGGGATACTCTGCCTCCTGATGGCCAGCGCTCCATCCGGTGACCTGGAGGGGTTGGAGTGCTTTGTGTAAGGCCCCTCATCTGGAGAACAACAAGGAAGGGAAAGACACTGTCAGCAACTGAGTTGGGATGGCTACTGTAGCACTCACAACCACACAGTCAACAACCCCCTCACCAGGACCAAGGAGTCAGATAGCACTCACAACCACACAGTCAACAACCCCCTCACCAGGACCAAGGAGTCAGATAGCACTACTCACAGTCAACAACCCCCTCACCAGGACCAAGGAGTCAGATAGCACTCACAACCACACAGTCAACAACCCCCTCACCAGGACCAAGGGGTCAGATAGCACTACTCACAGTCAACAACCCTCTCACCAGGACCAAGGAGGCAGATAGCACTCACAACCACACAGTCAACAACCCTCTCACCAGGACCAAGGAGTCAGATAGCACTCACAACCACACAGTCAACAACCCTCTCACCAGGACCAAGGAGTCAGATAGCACTACTCACAGTCAACAACCCTCTCACCAGGACCAAGGAGGCAGATAGCACTCACAACCACACAGTCAACAACCCTCTCACCAGGACCAAGGAGTCAGATAGCACTACTCACAGTCAACAACCCCCTCACCAGGACCAAGGAGTCAGATAGCACTACTCACAGTCAACAACCCCCTCACCAAGACCAAGGAGACAAATAGCACTCACAACCACCACAACATCCCTTGATAGGACTCAAACAAGACATTGAGAGGATAACGACAAGGAAGTGAATCCAAGCGTCCAACACAACAGACACACATCCAACACCACATCAGTCCTGCGACAGCACTCACAAACACAGAGTACATGATGAAGAGTACACCGCTCCGGCCTTGAGCTCCAGTAGAGAAGCCGATATCGTCATAGTTCTCATAATTCTCTGAGATAACGTTAAATACGAAGACTAAATTACTGTTATTTGAAAAGTAAATGACTGAAATTAGTATAAATATATATACTGTATATATACACCGGACAATTTATTAACCCATCTAGTACCGGGTCGGACCCTCCTTGGCTTCCAGAACAGCCTGAATTCTTTGGGGCATGGATTCTACAAGTCGGGAAACGTTCTAAGCGGACGTGCAGTTGCTGTAGATACCACCTCCACCATCCTGTCCCGTTGACACCAGGCAGGATGGGACCCTGGACTCGTGCTGCTTACGCCAAACCCTGACTCTACCATCAGCAGGACTTAACAGGAACCGCGATTCGTCGGTCCAGGAGATGTTTTTATATGCCTTGATAGTCCAGTGTTGGTGATGGCCCGACCACTGGAGCAGCTTCTTCTTGTTTTTAGCTGATAGGAACCCAGGGTGGTCGTCTGCTGCAATAGCCAATCCGTGACAAGGACCGACACGTTGTGAGTTCTGAGCCGTTATTTTCCACCCATCTAGTACAGAGTCAAACCCCCCTTTGCCTCCAGAACAGCCTGAATTCTTTAGGGCACTGAAACATTGCTCAAATTGGTGTTTTTCCACTCTTCAATTGTCCAGTGTTGGTGATGGCCTGCCCAATGGAGCAGCTTCTTCAGGTTTTTAGCTGATAGGAACCCAGGGTGGTCGTCTGCTGCAATAGCCAATCCGTGACAAGGACCGACACGTTGTGAGTTCTGAGCCGTTATTTTCCACCCATCTAGTACAGAGTCAAACCCCCCTTTGCCTCCAGAACAGCCTGAATTCTTCAGGGCACTGAAACATTGCTCAAATTGGTGTTTTTCCACTCTTCAATTGTCCAGTGTTGGTGATGGCCTGCCCAATGGAGCAGCTTCTTCAGGTTTTTAGCTGATAGGAACCCAGGGTGATCGTCTGCTGCAATAGCCAATCCGTGACAAGGACCGACGAGAGATGTCCTTCTGCGCACCACTGTTGTACTACTTCGTTGTTTTGTGGTCCGCCTGTTAGCTTGCACGGTTCTTGTAATTCTTCTTGGACATCTCATCAACGAGCTGTTCCCACCCACAGGACTGCCGCTGACTGGATGTTTTTGTTTGTCGCACCGTTCTCTGTAAACCCTAGACAATGTTGTGCGTGAAAAGCCCAGGAGGCCGTTTCTGAGATACTGGAACAGGTGCGTCTGACACTGATGATCATACAAAACTCAAGGTCGCTCAGGTCACTCATTTTTGCTCATTATAACGTAAAACAGTAACTGAATGCCTCGATGCCTGTCTACCTGCTGTATATATAGCAAGCCACAGCCACTTGACTCACTGTCTGAAGGAGCATCAATTTTCATGAACTGGGTGGTGTACTTAATAAACTGTCTGTTGCGTGTGTAAATTATATATATATGAAAAGGTTTTATATATATATATATATATATATATACTGTGCATTCGGGAAAGTATTCAGACCACTTTAATTTTTCCAAATGTTGTTACGTTACAGCCTGTGATATTTCATTTTTTAAAACTTTTTCAGGTTGAATGGGGAGCGTTGCTGCACAGCTATTTTCAGGTCTCTAGAGATGTCCG
Organism: Oncorhynchus clarkii lewisi; assembly: GCF_045791955.1. Lineage (NCBI taxonomy): Eukaryota > Metazoa > Chordata > Actinopteri > Salmoniformes > Salmonidae > Oncorhynchus > Oncorhynchus clarkii. The sequence goes on from NW_027258037.1 coordinate 171,668, forward strand.
ATCGGGATCAAGTCTGGGTTCTGGCTGGGCCACTCAAGGACATTCAGAGACTTGTCCCCAAGCCACTCCTGTGTTAGTGTAATTGTGCTGTTGGAAGGTGAACCTTCACCCCTGTCTGAGGTCCTGACCTCTCTGGAGCAGGTTTTCATCAAGGATCTCTCTGTACTTTTCTCGGTTCATCTTCCCCTCAATCCTGACTAGTCTCCCAGTCCCTGCGGCTGAAAAACATCCCCACAGCATTATGCTGCCACCACTATGCTTCACCGTAGGGATGGTGCCAGGTTTCCTCCAGACGTGACCCTTGGCATTCAGACGAAAGAGTTCAATCTTGGTTTTATCAGACCAGAGAATCTTGTTTCTCATGGTCTGAGAGTCCTTTAGGTGCCTTTTCCAAGCAGGCTGTCATGTGCATTTTACTGAGGAGTGGCTTCTATCTGGCCACTACCATAAATCCTTGATTGGTGGAGTGCTGTACAGATGGTTGTACTTCTGGGAGGTTCTCCCATCTCCACAGAGGAACTCTGTCAGAGTGACCATTGGGGTTCTTGGTCACCTCCCTGACCAAGGCCCTTCTCCCCCGATTGCTCAGATTGGCTGGGCGGCCAGCTCTAGGAAGTGTCTTGGTGGTTCCACACTTTTTCCATTTAAGAATGATGGAGGCCACTGTGTTCTCGGGGAACTTCAATACTGCAGAAATGTTTTGGTACCTTTCCACAGATCTGTGCCTCGACACAATCCTGCCTCGGAGCTCTACAGACAACTCCTTCGACCTCATGGCTTGGTTTTTGCTCTGAAATGCACTGTCATCTGTAGGACCTTTATATAGACAGGTGTGTGCCTTTCCAGATCATGTCCAATCAATTGAATTTACCACAGGTGGACTCCAATCAAGTTGTAGAAACAACTCAAGGATGATCAACGGAAACATGATGGAAAGGGTCTGAACACGCATGTACATCTTTTTTTGTATATAAATTAGCAAACATAAAAAAAAAAAAAAAATGTCTAGGTTGATGAGGAATTTAGTTGATTTATTCCATTTTAAAATAAGGCTGTAACGTAACAACGTGGTGAACAAGGGCAGGAGTCTGAATACTTTCTGAATGCTCTGTAGACTGAATATGCTTCACCGTCTTCACTGTCAGCAGGTAGACGTTTCTCCTTGGCGGCTCGGTGTCGGAGCGGCTCCTGGACGACCCAACCTGTCAACGCCGGCATAACAACTTGGACATGTTGAAATGTTCAGGTGAAAGACAACGCTCAATCAAACCACTGGCATCCCTTCATCTCAGTGTGTCAGTCAGCACACAGAGGAACCCCCTTCCCTCTCCTAGTACAGAGACAACAGACAGTTATCGGCTCCACTGCTGAAATAACCATCTGACGGCAGCATGAACAGAACCAGGAGTCTCAGGAACACAACACCAGTAGTCTCTGACAGGACCAGGAACACAACACCAGTAGTCTCTGACAGGACCAGGAACACAACACCAGTAGTCTCTGACAGGACCAGGAACACAACACCAGTAGTCTCTGACAGGACATGGAAGACAACACCAGTAGTCTCTGACAGGACCAGGAACACAACACCAGTAGTCTCTGACAGGGAGTCAACACCAGTAGTCTCTGACAGGACCAGGAAGACAACACCAGTAGTCTCTGACAGGACCAGGAAGACAACACCAGTAGTCTCTGACTGGACCAGGAAGACAACACCAGTAGTCTCTGACAGGACCAGGAAGACAACAACAGTAGTAGTCTCTGACAGGACCAGGAAGACAACCACAGTAGTCTCTGACAGGACCAGGAAGACAACACCAGTAGTCTCTGACAGGACCAGGAAGACAACACCAGTAGTCTCTGACAGGACCAGGAAGACAACACCAGTAGTCTCTGACAGGACCAGGAAGACAACACCAGTAGTCTCTGACAGGAAGTCAACAACAGTAGTCTCTGACAGGACCAGGAACACAACACCAGTAGTCTCTGACAGGACCAGGAAGACAACAACAGTAGTCTCTGACAGGAAGCCAACAGTAGTAGTGTCTGACAGGAAGACAACAGTAGTAGTCTCTGACAGGACCAGGAAGACAACAGTAGTAGTGTCTGACAGGAAGACAACAGTAGTAGTCTCTGACAGGAAGACAACAGTAGTAGTGTCTGACAGGAAGACAACAGTAGTAGTCTCTGACAGGAAGCCAACAGTAGTAGTCTCTGACAGGACCAGGAAGACAACAACAGTAGTAGTCTTTGACAGGAAGACAACAACAACAGTAGTAGTCTCTGACAGGAAGACAACAACAACAGTAGTAGTCTCTGACAGGAAGACAACAACAACAGTAGTAGTCTCTGACAGGAAGACAACAACAACAGTAGTCTCTGACAGGAAGACAACAGCAGTAGTAGTGCCTGACAGGAAGACAACAACAGTAGTAGTGTCTGACAGGAAGACAACAGCAGTAGTAGTGCCTGACAGGAAGACAACAACAGCAGTAGTCTCTGACAGGAAGACAACAACAACAGTAGTAGTCTCTGACAGGAAGACAACAGCAGTAGTGCCTGACAGGACCAGGAAGACAACAGCAGTAGTAGTGCCTGACAGGAAGACAACAACAGTAGTAGTGTCTGACAGGAAGACAACAGCAGTAGTAGTGTCTGACAGGAAGACAACAGCAGTAGTGCCTGACAGGACTAGGAAGAGAATACCTTTGTCCTCCCCACAAAGACCTCCTGTCTTAGGGCTCCAGATGAGTGCTTGTCTCAGCATCCTCAATTTCTGCAGTACATTAGGCTTTGTGGAATGCATGGAGGGGGGTCAGGGATTACTGGGATGTCATGTGAAGACAGAGGGGGGTGGGGCTATCATCACTGAACAGCAGCCACTGCTTATGAACCCCAGCCATACACACACACACACACACACACACACACACACACACACACACACACACACACACACACACACAAACTAATGCAACCAATGTCACTCATTACCACAATCATGCATACACATTATACACCACGCACACACACTGTCAATATGAATTCACACATTTGATATTCTCTCCTCTTTCTCGCTCTCGCTGCGTTCATGATGAGCTTTAAGTGCCAGAAACAGGAAGTGTTAAATGAGGAAAAGACAGAATGATCATTCATAGGACACTTGGCTCATTGTGCTGAGTGAGACTCTAGAACACTTGGTATTCTGCTCATTGTGCTGAGTGAGACTCTAGAACACTCTGTATTCTGCTCATTGTGCTGAGTGAGACTCTAGAACACTCTGTATTCTGCTCATTGTGCTGAGTGAGAATCTAGAACAATCGGTATTCTGCTCATTGTGCTGAGTGAGAATCTGGAACAATCGGTATTCTGCTCATTGTGCTGAGTGAGACTCTAGAACACTTGGTATTCTGCTCATTGTGCTGAGTGAGACTCTAGAACACTTGGTATTCTGCTCATTGTGCTGAGTGAGACTATAGAACACTTGGTATTCTGCTCATTGTGCTGAGTGAGACTCTAGAACACTTGGTATTCTGCTCATTGTGCTGAGTGAGACTCACAGTGGGACCTGCTGCTAACTGGATCAGCAGGGACTCTCTCTCTCTCTCTCTCTCTCTCTCCCTTTCCCTCCCCCCCTCTCTTTCTCTCTCTGTTCCTCTCCCTCGTCTCTTTCTCTCTCTCTGTTCCTCTCCCTCGTCTCTTTCTCTCTCTCTGTTCCTCTCCCTCGTCTCTTTCTCTCCCTTCCCCCCTCCCTTCTCTCTCTCTGTTCCTCTCCCTCGTCTCTTTCTCTCTCTCTGTTCCTCTCCCTCGTCTCTTTCTCTCCCTCATCTCTTTCTCTCTCTCTCTGTTCCTCTCCCTCGTCTCTTTCTCTCCCTCATCTCTTTATCTCTCTCTGTTCCTCTCCCTCGTCTCTTTCTCTCCCTCTGTTCCTCTCCCTCGTCTCTTTCTCTCTCTCTGTTCCTCTCCCTCGTCTCTCTCTCTCTCTCTCTGTTCCTCTCCCTCGTCTCTCTCTCTCCCTCGTCTCTTTCTCTCTCTCTGTTCCTCTCCCTTGTCTCTCTCTCCCTCGTCTCTTTCTCCCTCTCTGTTCCTCTCCCTCGTCTCTCTCTCTCCCTCGTCTCTTTCTCTCTCCCTGTTCCTCTCCCTCGTCTCTTTCTCTCTCTCTGTTCCTCTCCCTCGTCTCTTTCTCTCTGTTCCTCTCCCTCGTCTCTCTCTCTCCCTCGTCTCTTTCTCACTCTCTGTTCCTCTCCCTCGTCTCTCTCTCTCCCTCCCTCCTCTCTCCCTCCCTCCTGTCCATCAGATCAATAAGACCCAGCTACCCTGTCTACCGCTCTATTAAAGCCCTCTCCTAGAGCTATGGATTTGTATTACACTACCCTGTGGAGATGATTGTGTGTGTGTGTGTGTGTGTGTGTGTGTGTGTGTGTGTGTGTGTGTGTGTAAGGGGTGGGGATTACTAGGGACATCTCGATATGATATTATCACAATACTTAGGTGCCAATACATTAAAGGCTTTTTGTAGTCACTGTGTGTTCCACTGTGTGTTGTGTCTTCTCTGTGTGTCTGGGCAGTCACTTTGTGTTCCACTGTGTGTTGTGTCTTCTCTGTGTGTCTGGGCAGTTACTGTGTGTTCCACTGTGTGTTGTGTCTTCTCTGTGTGTCTGAGCAGTCACTGTGTGTTCCACTGTGTGTTGTGTCTTCTCTGTGTGTCTGGGCAGTTACTGTGTGTTCCACTGTGTGTTGTGTCTTCTCTGTGTGTCTGGGCAGTCACTCTGTGTTCCACTGTGTGTTGTGTCTTCTCTGTGTGTCTGAGCAGTCACTGTGTGTTCCACTGTGTGTTGTGTCTTCTCTGTGTGTCTGGGCAGTTACTGTGTGTTCCACTGTGTGTTGTGTCTTCTCTGTGTGTCTGAGCAGTCACTGTGTGTTCCACTGTGTGTTGTGTCTTCTCTGTGTGTCTGGGCAGTTACTGTGTGTTCCACTGTGTGTTGTCTGTCCTTCAGTTAGAAGGTCTGTCTGTGTGTCTAGGCAGTCACTGTGTGTTGTGTCTTCTCTGTGTGTCTGGGCAGTCACTGTGTGTTCCACTGTGTGTTGTCTGTGCGTCAGTTAGAAGATCTGTCTGTGTGTCTGGGCAGTCACTGTGTGTTCCACTGTGTGTTGTGTCTTCTCTGTGTGTCTGGGCAGTCACTGTGTGTTCCACTGTGTATTGTGTCTTCTCTGTGTGTCAGGGCAGTCACTGTGTGTTCCACTGTGTGTTGTCTGTCCTTCAGTCAGAAGGTCTGTCTGTGTGTCTGGGCAGTCACTGTGTGTTGTCTGTCCTTCAGTTAGAAGGTCTGTCTGTGTGTCTGGGCAGTCACTGTGTGTTCCACTGTGTGTTGTCTGTGCTTCAGTCAGAAGATCTGTCTGTGTGTCTGGGCAGTCACTGTGTGTTCCACTGTGTGTTGTCTGTCCTTCAGTTAGAAGGTCTGTCTGTGTGTCTGGGCAGTCACTGTGTGTTCCACTGTGTGTTGTGTCTTCTCTGTGTGTCTGGGCAGTCACTGTGTGTTGTCTGTGCGTCAGTTAGAAGGTCTGTCTGTGTGTCTGGGCAGTCACTGTGTGTTGTGTCTTCTCTGTGTGTCTGGGCAGTCACTGTGTGTTGTCTGTCCATCAGTTAGAAGGTCTGTCTGTGTGTCTGGGGAGTGAGAGGGTTTGGTAAAGAGTTGGCACAACTCTGGCTCGTAATTACAAGCTGTAGATTGTATTAGACTTTTAAGTTAAAACAGGACATTTGCATGTGATGTTGAGCGTAGAAGTGATCATTTGAAACAGGTCCAATATACTCGATTTAAAGTTATTTGGCATCTTTAGTTAGTTATGATACAAACCCCCATGATCCAACTACAGGCTAATGATGATTTGAGAAAATCACAACAACAAAAAAATCTTGCTCTCTGTTCCTTGCCTCAGGCTGCACACGCTGGTTTCTCTCATCAATATGTTCACCCATCAGACTATTCTCATTTTAATCTTGTCTTTACTAATATGTCAAATTGGTTTGGATTTAGAACGGTCCATTATCCAATGGGAGGAGCAGAGGCAGAGGGGTCAAATCCCTGTAATCAGTATACACTGGGAAAGAAAATGGAGGCCACTTTCCCTGCGGTTTTTCAAGCAGGTCGGCTTCTCCAGGTTTTATAACAACAATATGTCACGGTCGTTGAATGGAGATAATAATAATACATTCTTCTTATTTAACAAAAACAAACGTGACACTAATATATATATATATATATAAACAAGTGCAGACACAGGCAACTAACCATAGACAATAACCCACAAAATACCCAAGGAATATGGCTGCCTAAATATTTTTTTTTATTTTTTTTTTATTTTTTTTTTTTTTACCTTTATTTAACCAGGCAAGTCAGTTAAGAACAAATTCTTATTTTCAATGACGTCCTAGGAACAGTGGGTTAACTGCCTGTTCAGGGGCAGAACGACAGATTTGTACCTTGTCAGCTCGGGGGTTTGAACTCGCAATCTTCCGGTTACTAGTCCAACGCTCTAACCACTAGGCTACGCTGCCGCCCCAACGATAAACAGCTGCCTCTAATTGAGAACCAATCTAGGCAACCATAGACCTGCATAAACACCTAGACTAGTGAAAAACACCCGTAGACATACATCACCCATGTGTTGGAGGAAATTATAGTTGAAATGATTAATTATGTATACATTTAGCTTAGAACCATTTATTTTAATACTATTATGTTATGGTATGAAATGTATGGGTTCTTGGCTAAACTGTTACTGAACATGTAAGTAAAACGAATTAATTGTCTGGACCTTGGGTTTAAGGGAGAGGGATGGCATATCTCTTTAGACAGATTGGAATGTTTGTTTTATGAGGGGAGTAGAAGACAGTCTCCAGACCTGAAGACACTGCGCTATTGTGTGGATCGGAGAGAGTGTGAGAAACTGATGACGTCATTTTCAGTTTATAACCTGTGGAAAAATGTGTATGAAACCAGTACTCTCTTGAATTAAACGCTATAACCTGACCTTTAATAAGACTGGTCTCGATCTATTTCATGCATAATTAATGAATTTACAACTCATTAATGAAATAGAGAGAGTGCGAATTTTGGTTTTGGCTACAAAACATATAGGAATTTAGAATTCCACTAACAATACCCATGTCACACCCTGACCTAACCAAAATATATAAAGAAAACAAAGAATACTGAGGTCAGGGCGCGACACAATACGTGTTTAATATCAGCTGCTGAGAAATACCTAGTAGCAGCTGGGATCCACCATTTATGAGTCACAGCCATCAACATTCGGCTTTCATATGGGATCATACACAGAAACGTCTGGGCTTACAAGAACACTTAGAAGCATGCAGCCTCTCGTTGCGTGACAGGCGATATTCTGCCAACAACTCTGCACGCCGTGGGGCTCTCCTACTCGAGAGCGTCATTTTGGAATAAACCAAGTGAAATCTGTTTCATTTTGGAATAAACCAAGTGAAATCTGTTTCATTTTGGAATAAACCAAGTGAAATCTGTTTCATTTTGGAATAAACCAAGTGAAATCTGTTTCATTTTGGAATAAACCAAGTGAAATCTGTTTCATTTTGGAATAAACCAAGTGAAATCTGTTTCATTTTGGAATAAACCAAGTGAAATCTGTTTCATTTTGGAATAAACCAAGTGAAATCTGTTTCATTTTGGAATAAACCAAGTGAAATCTGTTTCATTTTGGAATAAACCAAGTGAAATCTGTTTCATTTTGGAATAAACCAAGTGAAATCTGTTTCATTTTGGAATAAACCAAGTGAAATCTGTTTCATTTTGGAATAAACCAAGTGAAATCTGTTTCATTTTGGAATAAACCAAGTGAAATCTGTTTCATTTTGGAGTAAACCAAGTGAAATCTGTTTCATTTTGGAGTAAACCAAGTGAAATCTGTTTCATTTTGGAGTAAACCAAGTGAAATCTGTTTCATTTTGGAGTAAACCAAGTGAAATCTGTTTCATTTTGGAATAAACCAAGTGAAATCTGTTTCATTTTGGAATAAACCAAGTGAAATCTGTTTCATTTTGGAATAAACCAAGTGAAATCTGTTTCATTTTGGAATAAACCAAGTGAAATCTGTTTCATTTTGGAATAAACCAAGTGAAATCTGTTTCATTTTGGAATAAACCAAGTGAAATCTGTTTCATTTTGGAATAAACCAAGTGAAATCTGTTTCGGGAACGTCGATCGTTGTAATATGTCTTCACAACTTAAAACACATTTCATTAAACTGTCGACAGGCCCTTCTCCTCTGCACGCTGGAGAAAGGAACGAAGAAGAAGAGAGAGGAGGATATGGAAACGTACTGTGGTGAGATATTCTGTAGCTAAAGGTAATGTGTCAGCCTATTAATTATCAAAATATTTTTAAAAAATCCCCAATTAGTAGACTATTGAAAATCAAATACAAATTCACTATAATTGTAGACTAACTTTGTAAGCCGCCCAACTAATCAATGAACCAACAGCAACCGTCTAGGCCTATACATTCTCTCCCATCAGGTAACCAGTCCATCTAGTATAGGTCTATCTATACATTCTCTCCCATCAGGTAACCAGTCCATCTAGTATAGGCATATCTATACGTTCTCTCCCATCAGGTAACCAGTCCATCTAGTATAGGCCTATCTATACATTCTAGAAACAACATTCACAACGACCATGTGTTCCACTCAGTTTCAACCTGCTGTTGAACTTCTTTCTTCAAATTGATCATCACAGTGAGGTGATGTTATAAAAGCAGGATACTGTTTGGATGATCCGTGTTTGATGTGATGTTATAAAAGCAGGATACTGTTTGGATGATCCGTGTTTGATGTGATGTTATAAAAGCAGGATACTGTTTGGATGATCCGTGTTTGATGTGATGTTATAAAAGCAGGATACTGTTTGGATGATCCGTGTTTGATGTGATGTTATAAAAGCAGGATACTGTTTGGATGATCCGTGTTTGATGTGATGTTATAAAAGCAGGATACTGTTTGGATGATCCGTGTTTGATGTGATGTTATAAAAGCAGGATACTGTTTGGATGATCCGTGTTTGATGTGATGTTATAAAAGCAGGATACTGTTTGGATGATCCGTGTTTGATGTGATGTTATAAAAGCAGGATACTGTTTGGATGATCCGTGTTTGATGTGATGTTATAAAAGCAGGATACTGTTTGGATGATCCGTGTTTGATGTGATGTTATAAAAGCAGGATACTGTTTGGATGATCCGTGTTTGATGTGATTTTAGATTGTATTTTCATTGATGTCAGAGTGGTTAGACGAACAATAGAGCCCTGAGTACAAGGCCATTAGGACCTGATGGAGGAACAATAGAGACCTGAGTACCAGGCCATTAGGACCTGATGGAGGGACAATAGAGCCCTGAGTACCAGGCTAATAGGACCTGATGGAGGGACAATAGAGCCCTGAGTACCAGAATATTAGGACCTGATGGAGGGACAATAGAGACCTGAGTACAAGGCCATTAGGACCTGATGGAGGGACAATAGAGACCTGAGTACCAGGCCATTATGACCTGATGGACGAACAATAGAGCCCTGAGTACCAGGCCATTAGGACCTGATGGAGGAACAATAGAGACCTGAGTACCAGGCCATTAGGACCTGATGGAGGAACAATAGAGACCTGAGTACCAGGCCATTAGGACCTGATGGAGGAACAATAGAGGCCTGAGTACCAGAATATTAGGACCTGATGGAGGGACAATAGAGGCCTGAGTACAAGGCCATTAGGACCTGATGGAGGAACAATAGAGCCCTGAGTACCAGAATATTAGGACCTGATGGAGGGACAATAGAGCCCTGAGTACCAGAATATTAGGACCTGATGGAGGAACAATAGATCCCTGAGTACCAGAATATTAGGACCTGATGGAGGAACAATAGAGCCCTGAGTACCAGAATATTAGGACCTGATGGAGGAACAATAGAGCCCTGAGTACCAGAATATTAGGACCTGATGGAAGAACAATAGAGCCCTGAGTACCAGGCCATTAGGACCTGATGGAGGGACAATAGAGCCCTGAGTACCAGAATATTAGGACCTGATGGAGGAACAATAGAGCCCTGAGTACCAGAATATTAGGACCTGATGGAGGAACAATAGAGCCCTGAGTACCAGAATATTAGGACCTGATGGAGGAACAATAGAGCCCTGAGTACCAGAATATTAGGACCTGAAGGAGGGACAATAGAGCCCTGAGTACCAGAATATTAGGACCTGATGGAAGAACAATAGAGCCCTGAGTACCAGGCCATTAGGACCTGATGGAGGGACAATAGAGCCCTGAGTACCAGAATATTAGGACCTGATGGAGGAACAATAGAGCCCTGAGTACCAGAATATTAGGACCTGATGGAGGAACAATAGAGCCCTGAGTACCAGAATATTAGGACCTGATGGAGGAACAATAGAGCCCTGAGTACCAGAATATTAGGACCTGAAGGAGGGACAATAGAGCCCTGAGTACCAGAATATTATGACCTGATGGAGGAACAATAGAGCCCTGAGTACCAGAATATTAGGACCTGAAGGAGGGACAATAGAGCCCTGAGTACCAGGCCATTAGGACCTGATGGAGGAACAATAGAGCCCTGAGTACCAGAATATTAGGACCTGAAGGAGGGACAATAGAGCCCTGGGTACCAGGCCATTAGGACCTGATGGAGGGACAATAGAGCCCTGGGTACCAGGCCATTAGGACCTGATGGAGGAACAATAGAGCCCTGAGTACCAGAATATTAGGACCTGAAGGAGGGACAATAGAGCCCTGTGTACCAGGCCATTAGGACCTGATGGAGGGACAATAGAGCCCTGAGTACCAGACTATTAGGACCTGATGGAGGGACAGTAGAGCCCTGAGTACCAGACTATTAGGACCTGATGGAGGGATAGTAGAGCCCTGAGTACCAGGCCATTAGGACCTGATGGAGGGACAATAGAGCCCTGAGTACCAGACTATTAGGACCTGATGGAGGGACAGTAAAATCAACAGCCCTAGATGTGATGCAGTTGGTGTGCAGTAAAACCAACAGCCCTAGATGTGTGGCAGTTGGTGTGTGGAAAAATCAACAGCTGCTCATTGTGAGAGAGAGATGCACCATGTGATTTTTGGCTGCACTTCCACTAACAGCGGATGCAGTTCTCTCTGCTAACCCTCCTCCCCGGGGCACTGACCATTACCAGCAGACAGCCCTACACTAACCCATAGCCTGTCTGTGTCATGATCTGGTCAGCAGGGGCCAAGCAGGCAAGGACTGACCATACAACCTGACTGGGATGGAATCAGCATGGCTCTTGGTGAAGAGACAAGCACCACTCAGCCCTGTATAACCCCACACACAGTGCCAGTCAGTCAGTCCAGAATCTGTGTATGACTCAATGGTCTGAGAGAGAGAGAGACCAGAGAGAGAAAGAGAGAGAGAGAGAGGGGGAGAGAGGTAGAGATACAGAGATAGAGAGAGAGAGAGGTAGAGAGGTAGAGAGACAGAGAGACAGAGAGATAGAGAGATAGAGAGAGATAGAGAGAGAGATAGAGACAGAGAGAGAGACAGAGAGAGAGACAGAGAGAGAGACAGAGAGAGATACAGAGATTGAGAGAGACAGAGAGAGAGAGAGACAGAGAGAGAGAGAGAGAGAGACAGAGAGAGAGACAGAGACAGAGACAGAGAGAGATACAGAGAGAGAGAGAGACAGAGAGAGAGAGAGACAGAGAGAGAGAGAAAGACAGAGAGAGAGAGAGAGAGACAGAGAGAGAAACAGAGAGAGAGAGAGAGAGAGAGAGAGATAGGGGGGAGGAAGAGCACAGAGAGAGGTGCCATCTGGGTGCTCCCGTCTTCTGTTGACCCATCTAAAAGGCTTTTAGGAGGGCAGAGGACCAGAACTACTAGACTTTGTCCCAAATGGCACCCTATTCCCTTCATAGTGCCCTATTTTTAGTGCCGGTCCATAGTGCCGGTCCATAGTGCCGGTCCATAGTGTCGGTCCATAGTGCCGGTCCATAGGGCCGGTCCATAGTGCCGGTCCATAGTGCCGGTCCATAGTGCCGGTCCATAGGGCCGGTCCGTAGTGCCGTACGTAGGGAATAGGGTGCCTTTTGGGACTCAGACTAGTAGTTCTGGTGCTTAACAAGCTGCTAGGGGACTGTGGTTCAACTCCAACGTCCCTAAACCAATTCAAGTAAGACAACAAGGTCAGGAACAAGGTCAGCTATTCCAGGAAATTTCTTTTTTTTTATGTCAATATTATTTCTATGTTGGAGGGAGGCGGATCTGTATTAAGCTGTAAATCTTCAGAAGGAAACACTGAATCATGTCTCTTAAGACTGATCTGGTGAGGAACCTGATGAGATGAAGTCTGTCGTCATGCCAAGCTGATGCTTCAACATCTCTCTTCCTCATGTATGTACAGGCCTCTGTTAGGTTATAATACCTCATCTAGCAGGCCTCTGTCAGGTTATAATACCTCATCTAGCAGGCCTCTGCCTCTGTCAGGTTATAATACCTCATCTAGCAGGCCTCTGCCTCTGTCAGGTTATAATACCTCATCTAGCAGGCCTCTGTTAGGTTATAATACCTCATCTAGCAGGCCTCTGTGAGGTTATAATACCTCATCTAGCAGGCCTCTGTCAGGTTATAATACCTCATCTAGCAGGCCTCTGCCAGGTTATAATACCTCATCTAGCAGGCCTCTGTCAGGTTATAATATCTCATCTAGCAGGCCTCTGCCTCTGTCAGGTTATAATACCTCATCTAGCAGGCCTCTGTTAGGTTATAATACCTCATCTAGCAGGCCTCTGTCAGGTTATAATACCTCATCTAGCAGGCCTCTGTCAGGTTATAATACCTTATCTAGCAGGCCTCTGTCAGGTTATAATACCTCATCTAGCAGGCTTCTGCCAGGTTATAATACCTCATCTAGCAGGCTTCTGTCAGGTTATAATACCTCATCTAGCAGGCTTCTGCCTCTGTCAGGTTATAATACCTTATCTAGCAGGCCTCTGTCAGGTTATAATACCTTATCTAGCAGGCCTCTGTCAGGTTATAATACCTCATCTAGCAGGCTTCTGCCACCTTATAATACCTCATCTAGCAGGCCTCTGTCAGGTTATAATACCTCATCTAGCAGGCCTCTGTCAGGTTATAATACCTTATCTAGCAGGCCTCTGTCAGGTTATAATACCTCATCTAGCAGGCTTCTGCCAGGTTATAATACCTCATCTAGCAGGCCTCTGTTAGGTTATAATACCTCATCTAGCAGGCCTCTGTCAGTTTATAATATCTCATCTAGCAGGCCTCTGTTAGGTTATAATACCTCATCTAGCAGGCCTCTGTTAGGTTATAATACCTCATCTAGCAGGCTTCTGCCTCTGTCAGGTTATAATACCTTCTCTAGCAGGCCTCTGTCAGGTTATAATACCTCATCTAGCAGGCTTCTGCCTCTGTCAGGTTATAATACCTCATCTAGCAGGCCTCTGTCAGGTTATAATACCTCATCTAGCAGGCCTCTGTTAGGTTATAATACCTCATCTAGCAGGCCTCTGCCTCTGTCAGGTTATAATACCTCATCTAGCAGGTCTCTGCCTCTGTCAGGTTATAATACCTCATCTAGCAGGCCTCTGTTAGGTTATAATACCTCATCTAGCAGGCCTCTGTCAGGTTATAATACCTCATCTAGCAGGCCTCTGTTAGGTTATAATACCTCATCTAGCAGGCCTCTGTCAGGTTATAATACCTTATCTAGCAGGCCTCTGTTAGGTTATAATACCTCATCTAGCAGGCCTCTGTCAGGTTATAATACCTCATCTAGCAGGCCTCTGTTAGGTTATAATACCTTATCTAGCAGGCCTCTGTTAGGTTATAATACCTCAGCTAGCAGGCTTCTGCCTCTGTCAGGTTATAATACCTCATCTAGCAGGCTTCTGCCTCTGTCAGGTTATAATACCTCATCTAGCAGGCCTATGTCAAGTTATAATACCTCATCTAGCAGGCCTCTGTCAGGTTATAATACCTCATCGAGCAGGCCTCTGTCAGGTTATAATACCTCATCTAGCAGGCCTCTGTTAGGTTATAATACCTCATCTAGCAGGCCTCTGTCAGGTTATAATACCTCATCTAGCGGGCCTCTGTCAGGTTATAATACCTCATCTAGCAGGCCTCTGTCAGGTTATAATACCTCATCTAGCAGGCCTCTGTTAGGTTATAATACCTCATCTAGCAGGCCTCTGTTAGGTTATAATACCTCATCTAGCAGGCCTCTGTCAGGTTATAATACCTCATCTAGCAGGCCTCTGGCTCTGTCAGGTTTTAATACCTCATCTAACAGACCTCTGGCTCTGTCAGGTTTTAATACCTCATCTAGCAGGCCTATGGCTCTGACAGGTTTTAATACCTCATCTAGCAGGCCTCTGGCTCTGTCAGGTTTTAATACCTCATCTAGCAGGACTATGGCTCTGTCAGGTTATAATACCTCATCTAGCAGGCCTCTGTCAGGTTATAATACCTCATCTACCTACTGATTTTACATGCCATTTTGTTTGTCCCACTTGTGACAATGGCCTTAGGAGTTGGTAGGACAGCACACACAGATCTGAAACCAGGCTAACGTCTGTCAGGATGTTTCAGCCATGTACTGTATCTGTCAGGATGTTTCAGCCATGTACCATGTACTGTATCTGTCAGAATGTTTCAGCCATGTACTCTATCTGTCAGGATGTTTCAGCCATGTACTGTCTCTGTCAGGATGTTTCAGCCATGTACCATGTACTGTCTCTGTCAGGATGTTTCAGTCATGTACTGTATCTGTCAGGATGCTTCAGCCATGTACCATGTACTGTCTCTGTCAGGGTGTTTCAGTCATGTACTGTCTCTGTCAGGATGTTTCAGTCATGTAACATGTATTGTATCTGTCAGGATGTTTCAGTCATGTAACATGTACTGTATCTGTCAGGATGTTTCAGCCATGTACTGTATCTGTCAGGATGTTTCAGCCATGTACTGTATCTGTCAGGATGTTTCAGCCATGTACCATATACTGTATCTGTCAGGATGTTTCAGCCATGTACCATATACTGTCTCTGTCAGGATGTTTCAGCCATGTACTGTGTCTGTCAGGATGTTTCAGCCATGTACTGTGTCTGTCAGGATGTTTCAGCCATGTACTTAGTCTGTCAGGATGTTTCAGCCATGTACTGTGTCTGTCAGGATGTTTCAGCCATGTACTGTGTCTGTCAGGATGTTTCAGCCATGTACTGTGTCTGTCAGGATGGTTCAGCCATGTACTGTGTCTGTCAGGATGTTTCAGCCATGTACTGTGTCTGTCAGGATGTTTCAGCCATGTACTGTGTCTGTCAGGATGTTTCAGCCATGTACTGTGTCTGTCAGGATGTTTCAGCCATGTACTGTGTCTGTCAGGATGTTTCAGCCATGTACTGTGTCTGTCAGGATGTTTCAGCCATGTACTGTGTCTGTCAGGATGTTTCAGCCATGTACTGTGTCTGTCAGGATGTTTCAGCCATGTACTGTGTCTGTCAGGATGTTTCAGCCATGTACTGTGTCTGTCAGGATGTTTCAGCCATTTACTGTATCTTTCAGGATGTTTCAGTCATGTACTGTCTCTGTCAGGATGAGACTGAGTGGATCATGTATTTACCTGATTGACAGTGAACTGTTGAAGATGAGGAAGTGGTGTGTTGCTGGGGAAAGTAATGATTTAATAACTGCGGGTTTGGATTGGCTGAGGGTTTTTTTTTTTTTTTTTTTTGGTGTGGCGAGCCAATCAATCTTCTTTGTTCAAAATCGTTTTTATGAGATTTTAATCATCAAATATCATTTTATTTTTTATTTTTTAAATGTCGATATTCAGCGAAAGCTGTTGCCACAGCCGTACCGTGGTGCGAAAGATCAATGCCTGTCAACACCAGACATTTTGGCACATTTTTCATCAGATAAAATAGGCCTACAGATGGCAAATCCACACAGACTACAGATGGCCAACAGTTGTGGAGACGGGCTTTATAATTATAAGCCTTTACAGTAGTGCATTATAACACGTTCATTCCTAAACATAAAGCCGAGAAATGTATTGTATAACTCTGAGAGGGCCCTTTTCCTCACCCTGACAGCATTGTCACCATATTTATCGTGTTGACACAGAACGTGTTGTCATCCGTTGCCTCTGCACTTTGTCTTTCATTGAATTAATGTGTTAACATACAACAAAGAGTTGCTCACAGCCTCACAGCTGAGCCCCAACACCGCTCTGGAAATATTGGACATTATCCCCCTTGACCTGGTTCTGGGAGCGAGGCCCGTAATCTGAGAGAAGCAGTGCAACGTGGGAGAGGAAGGCCTGTGAAGGGAGGAATAGACGTCATCCCGACTACTAATGACCTCACAGTGACGAGGCCCGTCTCTGAGAGAAGCAGTGCAACGTGGGAGAGGAAGGCCTGTGAAGGGAGGACGAGACATCATCCCAACTAATAATGACCTCACAGTGACTGGCTCTCCTCTCTGCCGTCCCCAGGGCTCTCTGAAAGGAACATCACAGTTCCTGAGTCCCAAATGGCACCCTATTCCCTGAATAGTGCACTACTTTTGACCAGAGCCTGTAGGATAGTGCACTATGTAGGGAATAGAGTGCCATTTGGGACTCCACTGTGGCTCTGAGGTTCTGTCACACTGAGAGGCAACTCAGAGAGAGAGAGAGAGAGAGAGAGAGAGAGAGAGAGAGAGAGGGAGTTAGAGAGGGGGGGTGAGAGAGAGAGAGACAGAGAGAGACAGAGAGAGAGACAGAGAGAGATACAGAGAGAGAAAGAGACAGAGAGAGAGATAGAGAGAGAGAGAGAGATACAGAGAGAGAAAGAGAAAGAGAGAGAGAGAGAGCGAGAGAGAGAGAGAGGGGCCTCAGAGGAAACACAAGAACACAGAGTCCATGGTGTGCCTAAAATACCAGCCATAATGCACAGACTGACGAGACAGACAGACAGACAGACACTCACACACATACCCACCAAAACACAACTTACACACACTCATTCATGTAAAAGACACAGCAGTGTCTTAACATTGACAGACAGCATCGTGCCAGGCAGCATCGTGCCAGGCCCTCCAGACTCCTGATGCTCCTATCTACACCCCAGGATAAAACCATTATGGAAATTCAACATGACTCATTCCCCTCACACACATCATCAGATCTTAAACATCTCTGGCCTCAGAGACTCCTCCCTTGTCTCCTCTCCCTTGTCTCCTCTACAGACTCCTCCCTCGTCTCCTCTACAGACTCCTCCCTCGTCTCCTCTACAGACTCCTCCGTCTTCCTCGTCGTCTTCTCTACAGACTCCTCCCTCGTCTCCTCTAGACTCCTCCCTTGTCTTCTCTACAACTCCTCCCTCTTCTCCTCTACAGACTCCTCCTCTCGTCCCTCACCTCCTCTACAGACTCCTCCCTACGTCGTCTCCTCTACAGACTCCTCCCTCGTCTCCTCTACAGACTCCTCCCTCGTCTTCTCCTACCCTTCGTCTTCTCTACAGACTCCTCCCTCGTCTTCTCTACAGACAGACTCCTCCCTTGTCTTCTCTACAGACTCCTCCCTCGTCTTCTCTACAGACTCCTCCCTCTTCTCCTCTACAGACTCCTCCCTCACCTCCTCTACAGACTCCTCCCTCGCCTCCTCTACAGACTCCTCCCTCGCCTCCTCTACAGACTCCTCCCTCGCCTCCTCTACAGACTCCACCCTCGCCTCCTCTACAGACTCATCCCTCGCCTTCTCTACAGACTCATCCCTCGTCTCCTCTACAGACTCCTCCCTCGTCTCCTCTACAGACTCCTCCCTCGTCTCCTCTACAGACTCCTCCCTCGTCTCCTCTACAGACTCCTCCCTCGTCTCCTCTACAGACTCGTCCCTCGTCTCCTCTACAGACTCCTCCCTTGTCTTCTCTACAGACTCCTCCCTCGTCTTCTCTACAGACTCCTCCCTCGTCTCCTCTACAGACTCCTCCCTCGTCTTCTCTACAGACTCCTCCCTCGCCTTCTCTACAGACTCCTCCCTCGTCTCCTCTACAGACTCCTCCCTCGTCTCCTCTCAGACTCCTCCCTCGTCTTCTCTACAGACTCCTCCCTCGTCTTCTCTACAGACTCCTCCCTCGTCTTCTCTACAGTGCACAGTATTGTAGCTGACAAAAGGATGTGTAGAGATGGGAAATAAAGCCTCCATTTATTACCGCCTGAGTCAGAGGAGAGGGAAACAGGAGGGAAGGAGAGGAGGAGGGAAGGAGAGAAGAAGAGAAGCATGACATTTTGATGGAGAGTGCTTAACGACCTGACACCCTGAGAGATGTTCACCAGCCTCTCCCGGCTCTGACATTACAACACAGGCACATATCCCAGAGGAAAACCTCACCAGTCCTTCCTACAGACTAGACAAGACAGCAAGCCCCCCCCCCCCCCCCCCCGTCGTTAAAGTTCCAACAGCATGTTGTTTAGCGATCCAAAAACGAATTGACTTCTGATTGCATCTGCTGCTTCAGGCACCAGACTCCTCTACTGTGCTGCTTCAGGTACCAGACTCCTCTACTTTGCTGCTTCAGGTACCAGACTCCTCTACTTTGCTGCTTCAGGTACCAGACTCCTCTACGTTGCTGCTTCAGGTACCAGACTCCTCTACTTTGCTGCTTCAGGTACCAGACTCCTCTACTTTGCTGCTTCAGGTATCAGACTCCTCTACTTTGCTGCTTCAGGTACCAGACTCCTCTACTGTGCTGCTTCAGGTACCAGACTCCTCTACTTTGCTGCTTCAGGTACCAGACTCCTCTACGTTGCTGCTTCAGGTACCAGACTCCTCTACGTTGCTGCTTCAGGTACCAGACTCCTCTACTTTGCTGCTTCAGGTACCAGACTCCTCTACTTTGCTGCTTCAGGTATCAGACTCCTCTATGTTGCTGCTTCAGGTACCAGACTCCTCTACTTTGCTGATTCAGGTACCAGACTCCTCTATGTTGCTGCTTCAGCTACCAGACTCCTCTACTGTGCTGCTTCAGGTACCAGACTCCTCTACTGTGCTGCTTCAGGTACCAGACTCCTCTACTGTGCTGCTTCAGCTACCAGACTCCTCTACGTTGCTGCTTCAGCTACCAGACTCCTCTACGTTGCTGCTTCAGATACCAGACTCCTCTACTTTGCTGCTTCAGGTATCAGACTCCTCTACTTTGCTGCTTCAGGTACCAGACTCTTCTACTTTGCTGCTTCAGGTACCAGACTCCTCTACTTTGCTGCTTCAGGTACCAGACTTCTCTACTTTGCTGCTTCAGGTACCAGACTCCTCTACTGTTCTGCTTCAGGTACCAGACTCCTCTACTTTGCTGCTTCAGGTACCAGACTCCTCTACTTTGCTGCTTCAGGCACCAGACTCCTCTACTTTGCTGCTTCAGGTACCAGACTCCTCTATGTTGCTGCTTCAGCTACCAGACTCCTCTACTTTGCTGCTTCAGGTACCAGACTCCTCTACTTTGAAGTATCCGGGCTGACTAAATCCACCTGCTGTCTACTACCTACTGTCAACCGGAGGACAACACCTCTATTAAACAGTGATTCAAGAAAACAACAGAAAATATTTCACTATCTGACATGAAGGAGTCGAGTGACAACAGAATAATCCCCGTGAGGTCCTGAAGGCCATGTCTACAGGCTCTGTGTCGTCTCTGTACTCACCCACAGCAGTATGGAAAGCCTGACTGCCTCCGCAAAGGAACGCCATGGCAGAGTCAGACCGTAGTCTGGCACATCAGAGAAGACTGTCCCTAGAGTCCGGCAGGATGAAACGACACAAACACCTGCTGTCCCAGGGCAGCTCTACCCCCTGGCTTCTGGATAGTAGTTTCCTCCTGCACCATAGCAGTGTTACTAAGCCCTCAGCCCACAGCCCTGGCTGAGTACACCACGACGAACACACACACAGAGATAACGGGAGAACAACCCCGTCCAGTCAACCACATCTAGGTCTCCAAACGTAATGCCTCTCGACAAGAGTAGAGAGAGAGATGTAGCTGGTGATCCCGTTATGTTGCCTCCCTCCTCCCCCTCCTCCTCCCTCCTCCTCCTCCCCCTCCTCCAGAACACTACTAGTTACTCAGCACAGCACTTATACACACCAGACAAAGAGGACTGGAAGAGAAAGTGGAGCGCACAAATTCCAGAGGCGTTCTCCAGGACGGAGCAGAGAAGAAGACAGGGATAAAAATATGTATAAAGAGGAAAAGAGGCACTTTGAATCTCACTGTCTTCAGGCCCTCTCCTGGGACTCTCTGTCTTCAGGCCCTCTCCTGGGACTCTCTGTCTTCAGGCCCTCTCCTGGGACTCTCTGTCTTCAGGCCCTCTCCTGGGACTCTTTGTCTTCAGGCCCTCTCCTGGGACTCTCTGTCTTCAGGCCCTCTCCTGGGACTCTCTGTCTTCAGGCCCTCTCCTGGGACTCTCTGCCTGCAGGCCCTCTCCTGGGACTCTCTGTCTTACGACCGACCCTATCCCTGGGACTCTCTGTCTTCAGGCCCTCTCCTGGACTCTCTGTCTTCAGGCCCTCTCCTGGGACTCTCTGTCTTCAGGCCCTCTCATCGAATCTCTCTGTCTTCAGGCCCTCTCCTGGGACTCTCTGTCTTCAGGCCCTCTCCTGGGACTCTCTGTCTTCAGGCCCTCTCCTGGGACTCTCTGTCTTCAGGCCCTCTCATCGAATCTCTCTGTCTTCAGGCCCTCTCCCGAATCTCTCTGTCTTCAGGCCCTCTCCTGAATCTCTCTGTCTTCAGGCCCTCTCCTGAATCTCTCGGTCTTCAGGCCCTCTCCTGAATCTCTCTGTCTTCAGGCCCTCTCCTGAATCTCTCTGTCTTCAGGCCCTCTCCTGGGACTCTTTGTCTTCAGGCCCTCTCCTGGGACTCTTTGTCTTCAGGCCCTCTCCTGGGACTCTCTGTCTTCGGGCCCTCTCCTGGGACTCTCTGTCTTCAGGCCCTCTCCTGGGACTCTCTGTCTTCAGGCCCTCTCCTGGGACTCTCTGTCTTCAGGCCCTCTCCTGGGACTCTCTGTCTTCAGGCCCTCTACTGGGACTCTCTGTCTTCAGGCCCTCTCCTGGGACTCTCTGTCTTCAGGCCCTCTCCTGGGACTCTCTGTCTTCAGGCCCTCTCCTGGGACTCTCTGTCTTCAGGCCCTCTCCTGAATATCTCTGTCTTCAGGCCCTCTCCTGGGACTCTCTGTCTTCAGGCCCTCTACTGGGACTCTCTGTGGCTGACTAAGGGCAGGCAGAGGCAGGACACATGCGTGTGAGACAGTACTGGACTGGAGTCGAATAGTCAGCTAGTCAGAAACCACTGTGTCTTTCTGTGGTTCCCTAGACTCCACACGTTAGCAGAGAGAGGGAGCGGAGGAGAAGCCTGTGTGCTACTAAGTTTCTGTTAGCAGAGAGAGGGAGAAAAAGACTGTCCAACCCAATCAGCATGACAGGAGAGTGGTGCACTGCACCTTGGGATGATGTGGTGAGGTCTTTATTTTGAGCAGATGACCTCACACACTTTACAGTCCAACACATCACGCAACGAGCAAAGCACCCCTAGTGTATGTGTGTGTGTGTGTGTGTGTGTGTGTGTGTGTGTGTGTACTGTGCTGTTTGTATTTGTGAAACCATTTGGCCAGGACGAAGAATGAAAAGAAATAGAGGAGAGTGATGCAGTAGAGTGTCCTGTCTGTTTTCAGCTGAGAGGAGAGTGATGCAGTAGAGTGTCCTGTCTGTTTTCAGCTGAGAGGAGAGTGATGCAGTAGAGTGTCCTGTCTGTTTTCAGCTGAGAGGAGAGTGATGCAGTAGAGTGTCCTGTCTGTTTTCAGCAGAGAGGAGAGTGATGCAGTAGAGTGTCCTGTCTGTTTTCAGCTGAGAGGAGAGTGATGCAGTAGAGTGTCCTGTCTGTTTTCAGCTGAGAGGAGAGTGATGCAGTAGAGTGTCCTGTCTGTTTTCAGCTGAGAGGAGAGTGATGCAGTAGAGTGTCCTGTCTGTTTTCAGCTGAGAGGAGAGTGATGCAGTAGAGTGTCCTGTCTGTTTTCAGCTGAGAGGAGAGTGATGCAGTAGAGTGTCCTGTCTGTTTTCAGCTGAGAGGAGAGTGATGCAGTAGAGTGTCCTGTCTGTTTTCAGCTGAGAGGAGAGTGATGCAGTAGAGTGTCCTGTCTGTTTTCAGCTGAGAGGAGAGTGATGCAGTAGAGTGTCCTGTCTGTTTTCAGCTGAGAGGAGAGTGATGCAGTAGAGTGTCCTGTCTGTTTTCAGCAGAGAGGAGAGTGATGCAGTAGAGTGTCCTGTCTGTTTTCAGCTGAGAGGAGAGTGATGCAGTAGAGTGTCCTGTCTGTTTTCAGCTGAGAGGAGAGTGATGCAGTAGAGTGTCCTGTCTGGTTTCAGCTGAGAGCAGAGTGATGCAGTAGAGTGTCCTGTCTGTTTTCAGCTGAGAGGAGAGTGATGCAGTAGAGTGTCCTGTCTGTTTTCAGCTGAGAGGAGAGTGATGCAGTAGAGTGTCCTGTCTGTTTTCAGCTGAGAGGAGAGTGATGCAGTAGAGTGTCCTGTCTGTTTTCAGCTGAGAGCAGAGTGATGCAGTAGAGTGTCCTGTCTGTTTTCAGCTGAGAGCAGAGTGATGCAGTAGAGTGTTCTGTCTGTTTTCAGCTGAGAGGAGAGTGATGCAGTAGAGTGTCCTGTCTGTTTTCAGCCGAGAGGAGAGTGATGCAGTAGAGTGTCCTGTCTGTTTTCAGCTGAGAGCAGAGTGATGCAGTAGAGTGTCCTGTCTGTTTTCAGCTGAGAGGAGAGTGATGCAGTAGAGTGTCCTGTCTGTTTTCAGCTGAGAGCAGAGTGATGCAGTAGAGTGTTCTGTCTGTTTTCAGCTGAGAGGAGAGTGATGCAGTAGAGTGTCCTGTCTGTTTTCAGCAGAGAGGAGAGTGATGCAGTAGAGTGTCCTGTCTGTTTTCAGCTGATAGCAGAGTGGTGAGGCGGGATGTCCTGTCTGTTTTCAGCTGATAGCAGAGTGGTGAGGCGGGATTGCCTGTCTGTTTTCAGCTGATAGCAGAGTGGTGAGGCGGGATGTCCTGTCTGTTTTCAGCTGATAGCAGAGTGGTGAGGCAGTAGAGTGTCCTGTCTGTTTTCAG